>NC_039285.1:15892609-15967609 GCF_003368295.1 Carassius auratus
GGTATTTAATTAATTTCCCCACATCTTGCATGCATTTTTGGTCATCCACTTTTTTTTTTTTTTGTCTAAACACCAGTGTATCATATTCAGCGAGCTTGCTCTGAGACTTTCCCATATCTCCCGGTTTCTCCTCTGTGGATATTCCCTTCGGCGCGCCTATAATCTGTCAGACGTCTCCAACAGATCCGACTTAATCCCCGGCCAAGTCGGAGAGCCAATACTCGCACAGTTTCACTTTCCCTCTTAGAAATATGTTAACCGCTCGAGCGTGATCTCAGCTTATCGCTTCGAAATATCTGGATCGCTTTGATCTCAATTTCTAACTCAATTTACGATCACGCCAGTTGCAGCAGTTTCAATTCCCCTTAGAAATTTATTAATTGTGCCGCAGTATTCTCACAATCCAATTCTCCTGGAATCGCCCAGATTGTGCTTTCCACAGAGAAGAAAACCAATATGGTTCATCCCTTTCTAATTTAAATTCCAATCCTTATTTTTTTTTAAATCCCAAAATTTAGAATACCATGAACTGTCTCTTACCCGAGAGCTCTGTTGCCACTCCGGTTCTTTTTCTGATTCCAGTGGTGTCCTCGGCGGTCGGTCCCTTTCTCACTCAAATCTAATCAGGGTTAGGGCTGAACTTCTATTGTTCAGGATTGGCCAGTCACCGTCCGCTCACAGGTCCAGAAGACACATCCAAGGAATCCCACTTTCTGACACCAAATTGTCGTGTCAAAATTTAAATCAACTCTCGTCAGTATAAGAGACAGTCTCATTCTCAGGTATAATTAAAAAAAGCTTACACTGAGTTCCTGCAGAGTGAAACCGACCCAGGGAGAGGGCAGTCCTCCACCTTATATACCTCTGCTCTTCCAAGGTTACACAGTTTCAGCAGCTGTAAATTTCCACACAAAACAAGGAACACTCTCTATGGGCTGTTTCTCACACATTTAGGATGTAGGTGACCCCCTCAGGTCATCCTCAGACATCGTCCGCCCACTATATGGCCCAATGACCCCCTCAGGTCATTCTCAGACATCTGTTTTCCCCCCCAGGTGTCACCCTTCTGGACCCACACAGTAAAGAAAAGAAAACACATGCTTATTTAGGTATACAGAAGCAATGTTAAATTAATTTTTCCACCACAGCGGACACATACTTCTTCAACATGCTTGCCACCGTCCTGTTGACTTGTTCGACCTGACCTGAGGAAATTGGGTGATGGCTTATATGAAGCCTGGCCTGTATGCCCAGGAGGTTCCATACTTCCTGCATAATTTCGGCGGTGAAGTGAGTCCCTGGATCAGAGTTGACTCTTAAAGGCAGTCCAAATCTTGAGAAGATGTGGTTCATTAACTGGCAGGCTGTTGTTTCTGCCGTGTCGTTAGGATCAGGGAGACACTCTACCCACTTTGTGAATTCCCAAACCACGGTGAGGAAGTATTTGTTAACCTCGTGTTGACCGTGGTAGGGGTCCTACCCAATCTATTTGGAGGTCTGGCCATGGGTAGGTCAATCCCTTTCGTTGTAGTGGTGTTCTGTGGTTTGGATTTGCCGGTTGGAACTGGCAACACACCAGGCATCCTTTAACATATTCCACCACGTCTTGCTGCATGCTAGGCCAGTATGCCACTTGAATGTTTCGTAGGTGGCCTTGGCACCATGGTGTCTAGTGCATGGTGCATCGTGGGCGTGTGTCAGCATCATCCCCCTTTGGCCCTGAGGAACTACGAGCATTGGCGAAGTTAGGGGCTCAGGGACATATGTGAGAACGCCATCTTTGAGATGGAGCATGTGCTTGATTGAGTAAAGTTGGCAGAGATCAGATGAATTGGATAGGTCGGAGGAGGAAATGGGAGGAAATGGTTTGTAGAATTGGATCCGATGCTTGGAGGGTGAGGAGATCATCAGCGGTGAATTGAGGTGAGAGTTCAATGTGGGAGGAGGTGGGGGTTTGCGCGCCAGTGGCATGCTGGTGGCGGGTCATGTGAAGCTTAGATGGGCATAGTTGGAGTCGGTACAGATGAGGAGTTCTCTGATGTTGTGGGATGCAGCAAGTTGTAGTGTGATGAGGATGGCTGCTATTTCTGCATATTGTGATGATTGAGGGCCCAGTTTGAATTGTTGTGGTTGGCAAGGGTCATTGTTGAGCCAGACCACACCAGCTCCAGCCTTCAAGAGTCCCTGTTGATTGTAAGAACAGGCATCGACATATGCTGTGGGCATGCCTTCACACACATTCTCCTCAAAGTACCTGTAGTTTGTCACTTGTGGTTGTGACAGTTCTTTGGGTTCCACTGAAATGTGCGGCATGTCCGTTGAACAGTTTTGGCAGGCTGCTAGCCAATTGCCCAGAGATGACTTGTGGTTTTGGGCATATCTTGCCTCGACGCCTCGTCCTTGGAGCGTCATTAGCCATGTAGCTATGCGTGCGTTGGTTACCACACCATCCCTGATTCATTGGCTGTTAAGAAAGGTCACTGGCTGGTGACACATTTCTATGATGACCTTTTGTGCTCCAATGTACTGTAGTTGGAGAAACGCCGAATGGCCCATACAGTGCAAAGCAATGCTTTTTCACAGTCTGAGTATTTGCATTCTGGGGGAAGCAATGTTTTGCTGGCATAAGCGACCACTCGTTTGTCTTTGTCATGGAGCTGGTAGAGGCCTGCACTGAGGCAATGATTGGAGAATCCAGATTCCAGATATAATTCCTTTTCTGGGTCGGGGTAGGCAAGGCATGGTGCAGAGCATAGGCGTTCTTTGAGCTTGCTCAAACCAAGCAAAGGGTTTATCCTTTTTTTCAGGAGGGAAGTTAGTGGTTTTGCGATGTCAGGGTAGTTCTTGATGAACTGTCGTGAGGAAGCAAGCATTGTGAATGGTGCTCTGAAAAGCGGCAGCGCCGGCAAAGGATTAAAACCTCTATTTAAAAAGATGTCCAAATGAGCGTACCGGTACGCTAAAAGCACGTTCTGGGTGAACGGAGAGGTGGCGGTACGCTCAAGAGCTATATTTGGAAGTGGCGGTACTGAGTACCGGTGCATACCGGCCCACTTAAAGCACTGTTTTTGATCCTGAAAGAAAACAGAACAACAAAAGAGCGAATCATACCACCGTCTGCAGTCGTGCTTCAAGTCGAATGCACCCATTTTTTAATTGTTCACAGCTGAGCATCGCGGATCTGCACCAGAGCGGACATGTGAATGAGCTGCACAGTCATTTTCAGATGCAATTAAATAAAAAAACAACAACCCTGGATAGCCTAGATTAGGCCAAATGTGTTAGCTATGGAATTAAACATCTGACATTCTGATTGTCAAATACATGCAAGTGGAAGTGTACTGTTGTTTAAACACCTTTATAACGATCGCGTTAGTTGATCTGTATGTGCCATATAATTTTATGACACAAAGTTTTAAATAGGCTTAAATTGAAACACATTTTAATTCAGATTCTATATATATATATATATATATATATATATATATATATATATATATATATATATATATAAATATAAACGGAAAACAAAAACAACAACAACAAAAAAAAAAACAGTTGGCTGATCTTTTACTTCTGTTAACTAATGACTCATGCAGCCATTCATGCGGTTGTGATTTTTTTTAAGTGGAACGTAGGCCTATTTTTACATTTGCACATGACTGTTTTGAACCCGTGTTTACCCTGTGTCCGACCCGGTTGGATATTTTTCACCCGTTTCAGCCAAATTTGCGGGTCACCCGTCGGATACGCCCGAACCCGTGCAGGATTCTAATCTGCCATGGCGCGAGCGCATCTCGCTCTTGAAAGGAATGGGGAGATGACACTCTGATTGGTTTATTGAACATTACACCCAATACTTATTAAGAGAATAGGGTCAACCCATTCTAAAAATGTCCCGGCGCACAGAAGGGGGTTGATGGGAAGCTTTTTCAGGTGTGGAATGGGCCAAAACTGTAGTAGAGAGGTGACAGAAGCTTCTAAACACTTACAGACAGTGTTTATTGGTGATTTTAAAGAATAAAAGATTCTGCACAAAGGGGGTTGAATAATTTTGAACATTAATGTTTAGAGCCAATTCAAATTTTATCATGTTCCATTCTCAGAATCACTCAAAAGTGTATAAACAAACTTTCTTTAATACTTTACTGATGCCTTTGTTAAATTGATTTCATAAAATGTTATCCTCCACAGCAAATTGTCTTGCAAGTCAGGGGGTTGAATAATTTTGATTGCAACTGTAGATTGATAATTTTCTGATGTCTGGACTCTGTTTGGGATTTAGGAAAACATAAAGAGATGGTTTAATAAAATGGTAATGAATACATTCTTTTGGAATTTATATTTCAGGTTTTGATTGAATGTCCTGTCAATGCTGGAATTGGCCAATAATAAAACAAAAAATTATTAGGCCTAATGTCTCGGGACATTTCTCATTACTTCAATATATTTACAGTTGTAGCGTTGCTGCGACTGCAGCATTGCTGCATAAAATTAAAACAGTGCAAAACTGAAAATAGTACAAAGCAGCACATTAGGAACAAATGTTTTTCTCTTTGTCAGATGCGCATCTCTTTCATCAGATTCTTTGTTTGTCTATCAAAGGCGCCTCATGTCTCCTGAGAAAAAAACAAACCATATTATACTGTATGTAATGTTCTGTATGCTATAGCCAAAATTGCACAGACAGAGATGGCAGGAAGTGCATCCAATTTATTTTCTCTATTTTACAGAAGCACAACATTTTCATATGAGTTTACACAAAAATAAGTGTACACCATTTACAGATCCAAATGAAATATTAACCTTTATGAGCAAAAATGACAGTGTATTTCAAGTTGTTTCCACTGTTATGAAGAACAGAATGAAGTTATTGCACTGGCGCATTAACAGTGCACTTTTTAAGGTTTAAACAAGTATTGTAAAACTAGCATTGTAAAGTGTTCTATATCTACAGATTTTATTATAAGCATGATGATATGAGAATTCAGAATAAAATGTAAATAAAAGTTCCAAACATTTTTCTAGATTAATTAATATGAAGTAATACGAAATATAACTT
Source organism: Carassius auratus (assembly GCF_003368295.1). Lineage (NCBI taxonomy): Eukaryota > Metazoa > Chordata > Actinopteri > Cypriniformes > Cyprinidae > Carassius > Carassius auratus. The sequence continues at coordinate 15,897,672 of NC_039285.1, forward strand.
TTAAATTAAAAACAAAACTGAACAATTTTAATGGCGAGAGAGAAAAGTACGGAAGTTCTAAGCGGCCATGCATTATAATATTTTTTCTTGTTGTTTTCTCGTTATAACGACTTAATTTTCTCGTTTTCTCGACATAACGAAGTTCGTTTTCTCGTTATAACGACTTAATTTTCTCGTTTTCTCGACATAACGAAGTTCGTTTTCTCGTTATAACGACTTCATTTTCTCTAAGAATTTACAAAACTGCGCCAGCAGGTGGCACTATAGACCTGAATATAACTGATGCGGTGTTGTACACTCTCCATTTTACTGTACGCGGACCTTCCTCGTGATCGCTATAATTTGTGCAGTCTTCATTACTGACATTTAATTAATTCATAAATGTTAAATGCTTGAATCAATATGAATATTTTGTGAATTAAGTTCCTGCTAGATGCATGAGTTTCACCAATGCGTTCTGTGTCATAAAATAACTGCTTTATCAAAACCAAAGTTGACATCACTGTGTTCTGTTTATCTACAGTAGGACGGGATTTAACGATGTAGGCTGATGTTCTTCTTTTCCTTATTACTAATCTTTATTGTTAACCATACTGATCAGAAATGTGATGTATATGTAAAATCCATAGGCTAATTTAATTCAGTTTTGTTCTATAATGTAATCGTTTTTTTCTACACACACACACACACACACACACACACACACACACACACACTACAAGTACACACGGACGCTCTTTTCAAACAGAAGCTTGTAACACACATGATATCTGCTACATCATATAATGACTACTACAAATTACAAATTATGTATAATTTTATTTCAAATAAAGGGAAAATGAAAAGTGAGTTTAATCCAAGCAGCTCTAATTTCGCGGTGTTGCCATTTAAACATGTTAATTACAAAAACAAAACGTTCGTTGTACTGTCTCTGGAGAAATCAACAGTGATTGATCAGCCTTTATTTATATACAGTATTGTAGACATTATTACCTAGGCGAAGCTAAATTTGCTGAAATATAGGCTACAGTAAGAGCGCCTGCATGGTTGTCCATCAGATGCCTGTCAAAGTTGAGTTCGTTACTATAGCAACAGTAAAACTGTCATGTCCTTATAACAAGAAAACAAACGTTCGTTATGTCGAGATAACGGGGAAAATAAGTCATTATAATGAGAAAACGAACTTCGTTATGTCGAGATAACGAGAAAAATGAGTCGTTATAACGAGAAAACGAACTTCGTTATGTCGAGATAACGAGAAAAATAAGTCGTTATAACGAGAAAACAAAAAGAAAAAAAAATTATAATGCATGGCCGCTTAGAACTTCCGTAGAAAAGAGACACAAGCTCCAGTCGGTCTCGGGCCAAGGAAACTGGTAAGCTGTTGGCAAATGGCTGCTATAGAGCTTACGTCTAAGGTCCGTGCAGGGCTCTACCTGATTTCTGTGTTTGAAAACAAATGTTGTGAATCAGGGGTTGTTTTCTAATTAAATGACAAAATTATTAAGTTGTATTGTGTTGTCTAATTCGTTTATTATTATTATTATTATTATTATTATTACATTTTATGGATTCCCCCAATCTCCTGCAAGGCCAAATTCTGTATACAAAACCTTATTATTTATTTATTTTAAATGTATTAATTATTATTTAAACACGTTTTAATTAATACAAATTAAAAATAAAAAGTGATACATTTCTTAATTTGTGGACATAATGTTCGGCAAGTCATGGGCTCTGTATATGGGAATAAAATGTGTTTTAAAAAGGCCAGATAATGAATAAATATGTGTGACCTGCTGAAAGAAATAAGCAAATTATTAAATGTAAGTTTCAAGCCTTTCATAATTTGTGACATTAATGTGACTATAGTGCCAAAATATCTGTTGGAACTAGACCTAGCCTATAACATGCAACAATAAGTTACCTTATCAATCATTACATTTTTTATGGCATAATGCACACATCAAGTTAATATCCCATTTTTTGTAAAAATTCTAGTTTTTCATGTCGCAGGTTTAGCCTATTATTCTTTATTTTTCACAGCAGATTTTTTATTATTATTTATTATTTATTTTTTATAAATGTAAAAAAAAATAATGATGATAAAATGATGGAATGAGTCAGAGAAAATTGCGATCCGAACAAAGTCTTATGAATGTGCAGCCTTGTACAAATCGATATGTATGCTTGTACAGTGCACCAACGGCAAAGCTCAGGATTTTGCATTCAAAAATATTCATTAGCCTGTAGATCGAAATGAAAGCCCCTTAATACAACTTGAGGAAATGTTGTAGTTTAAATGGTTTCATAATTAACGTTTAATAACCATAATATGCAGTAAGAGCCTTTGTGTAAATTCCTTTTTTTGATACATTAGACAATTGCCTTTAGACTATCTCACGTTTTGAAATTAACTTTCTAAAAATGTATTTTAAATTAGATTTCTTATGATTTATAAGGATATTTTAATGCCATATTATAAAAATTATTTTTGTTTTATTTTGTTATTGGATCTCCTTTTACAAAACAAAATATAATTGCAGTCAGTTTGAAATCTTTCCCTTTGTGCCACCTGGCGGTAGTTTCACTGATCCAGGATAACAATATATTTTTCCTAGCAGCAAAGGCTAGGATGTCAAATAGACGTCTAGTGAATCTATTTGGTAAATGTCTATTTGGAAGACCTGAAATCAAAAACAATGGGTCCAGCTGTAACACTAATCCAAACATTTGACTCATATATTTAACTACTTTTGACCAATAAGTTCTAATTACAGAACAGTCCCAAAAACAATGCAAATGGTCCCCCACTTCCACCTTGCATTCAAGACACAATGGTGTATTGCTTGGGTCAAATTTACTTCTAAGGAGTGGTGTGATATGCATTCTATGCACAATCCTAAGATGAATGGCTCTAGCCCTGTTGCAAACAGAGATTTTATTTGCCTGAGTCCAAACCCGCTCCCAATCCTCCTCTGTTATCGTCTGTTGCAACTCACCCTCCCATATTCTTCTAAGGTCTTGCGCGTTTGCCACTTCATATAAGCAAAGGGTGTTATTAAAGCAAGATATCTGCTTTCTCAATAGGGGATTCAAGAATATCTTCTTAACTGCCGACACAGACATTTGATATTTTCTAATGCTTGGCAGATCCAAGCCCCCTTTAGAACTAGAGAGTTGCAACTTTGAAAATTTTAATCTTGGTTTTTGTTTACTCCATATGAAGGAACTAAGTGTCACGGTTGGTAAACCGTGATCTCTCTGGGTTTTGCACTTTGTGGTGAAGTCGGTGTGTTTCGCGTCTGCACTGATTAGTTTGTGGGCGTCTCCGTTAATTGTCATCAGCAGCAGCTGTCACTCATTACTCACTCCCTATATATTGGCTTGTCTCACGTCTTGTGTTTGTGAGAACGTTGTTTAATGTCGGTACTCTGTCTTTTGCTTCTGTGTCGTTTGCGTTGGATGTCCGTGTCTTTCCCCCGAACCTCATCCACTCTCCGCACTTTTACTCAGCATCAGACTTACCTTCGGCTCTATTCCCCACAGTTCCTTTGCCATCCTCTCCTACTGCCTTCTCACCATCATCATCTGGATTACTCACTGCCTTCTCACCATCATCATCTGGATTACTCACCGTCTTCCCACCATCTTGGATTGTTGTCTTCCCAGTAGGGCTGGGACAACACGTCGAGGTTATCGATGACGTTGACGCAAAAAATACGTTGACGCAAAATATGCGCATCGATTCGTCGACCTGTTTTTATTTCTCAAAAAACGTTTGAAAAACGTTTACCTTATGTGCGCTGAATATACGCGATGTACAATCACAGTCTTCAAACAACACGAGCGCTTCTTGCTCTCTCTCTTGTGCATATTGATCAAAATCATTAAACACGATAGGAAAAGGGCGAAACACCAAAGTTTCACACGCGCTCGCGCACACACAGTCTTCAAACTACACGAGCTCTGTATTGCTCTCTCTCTCTCTCTCCCTTGTGCATATTAACCAAAATCATTAGACACGATAGAAAAAGGGCAGAACACCAAAGTTTCACGTGGAGCATTCAGAGATTTTTTTTTCTCCATGACAGGCTGCTGGCTCCCACTGTTAATATTTATTTTATTTTATTTATTTTTTTTGGAAAAGCAATCTCTGTATTAGCTTAAAGCCCTCAAGTTTACATTGGTTAGTGTATTCTTTCAATTGCTCTAAACAAGTATTTTGGGTGACCTTTTTTTATGCTAGACATCAAGTTGTTGTTATTTTCATCTGAAAGAAGAACTTTTTTCAGTAAGCTAGGCCCTATGTGTTCAGTAGGCTTGTTTCAGTAAGCTATGTGTTTTCAAGGCTTGAAGGTTTTATTGAATGCTATCTCTATAAAAGTGCAAAGTAATGCATTTTTAGTCAGTCTTATATTTTGTAATTTTAAGAGCAATAAACATATTGCAATGTTAAGGAATTCATGTTTTTTTTCATTCAGATATGTAAATCAACATGTATAAATTGTTAGTAGTCAATTAATGGGGACATAATCGAAATCGAATCGGTCTGGAAAAATTAATCGTTAGATTAATCGATGCATCGAAAAAATAATCGTTTATCCCAGACCTACTTCCCAACATTGTTTTTGTACTCTTGTTTGTTTGTCTCATTCTCATTGAATTGTTAAACTCACACTTGTTTCCAGCTCCTCCTTCACCCAGTCGTCACAGAACGTTCTCACCACCATGGAAGCAGCGAGCACTAACACTCTCACGGACTTTATGCACCACAGTGTTAAACGCATGGATCAGCAGCAGGAGAGCATCTCGAACACCGGACGCGCTATCCAAGCACTGGTGGCACAAGTCTCCGAGCTCACCCAGCAGATCCATCAGCTCACTTTTCCCACTGTGCCCATCGCACCGCCTGTGCCGCCCGTCCCCCAGGAGACCCACCAGGATCACTTCTGGCCAGAGCCGTGACATCCGGCGCCAGAAAACTACTCCGGTTAGCCAGCTTTGTACAGAACTTTTCTGAATAAATGTTCTATGCACTTCGCCTTGCAGCCCCGCTCCTTCGCCACCGAGGAATCTAAGGTGGCATTTACGCTCACTCTACTGTCGGGCAAGGCCACCCTATGGGGGACGGCGGTGTGGGAGAATCAACATCCATGTTGCGCCAGGGAGGCCGCTCACCAGCTCTCGGACCTTCATCAAGGAACAGCTTCTGTCACGGACTACTCTATTCAGTTCTGCACCCTGTCGGCCGCGTGCCAGTGGAACGAGGCAGTGCAGTGGGATTGATTCCTGCATGGGTTGTCTGACCGTGTTCAAAAGGAGATCTACCTCCTCGAGCTGGCCCCCACATTAAATTGTCTTATTGACTTGCCTCTGCGAGTTGATGCATGGATTAATTGCCTGGGTTCGTCAGACCAGTCCTACGTGCCATACCATCTCTCCGGTGAAGTGCGCTCGAGTCGAGAGAACGCGGTCGGCCCCGTCGACGACCACGAACCCATGCAGGTGGGTAGAGCTCAGCTGTCCCAGAGGGAGAGAGAACAGCGGAGGTCCCAAGGACTATGTCTGTACTGTGGAGGCTCAGGACACACCATCTTCTCTTGCCCGGTAAAAGAGCCAGCCCGGTAGTAAACTTGAGGCTACTATTGGGTGGGATCTCCGCTGGGAAGTCCTCAACAACATCATCGACTCTCCTTCCGGTGAAACTGCGGTGGGAGAATCACATACACGACTGTCACGCCCTTCTGGACTCCGGAGCCAAATGTAATTTCATCGACTCACTCCTTGCACAGCACCTGAACATTCCTGTCCTACCTGTGTCTCTTCCCATCCATGTCACCGCACTCAACGGCCAGGAACTGCCTCACGTCACACACTACACTGAACCCATCAAAATGCTCACCTCTGGCAACCATCGTGAAACCATATCCTTTTTCCTCATGGACTCCCCTGTAGCTCCCATTGTGTTAGGTCACCCCTGGTTAATGAAACATAATCCACGAGTGGAGTGGGGTTCCAACACAGTCACATTGTGGAGTGAAAGTTGTCATGAGTCTTGTCTGGTTCCTGCTTGTCCTGTTGTCCCTGTTTCTGTCTTTCAGAAGGAGAACATGGTATTGCTAAACGTGCCCGCAGAGTATCTGGACCTGAAGGAGGTGTTCAGTATGTCCCGTGCTGCTTCTCTTCCTCCGCACCGTCCCTACAACTGTACCATAGATTTAGTGCCAGGTAAGTCTCCGCCTAAAGGCAAGTTATACTCTCTTTCAATTCCTGAGAGGGAGGCCATGAAGAAATACATTTCTGATTCCTTAGCTTCTGGGTTCATCCTTCCTTCCTCTTCTCCAGCGGGGGCAGGATTCTTTTTTGTGGGTAAGAAGGATGGTTCTCTGCGACCTTGCATTGATTACTGAGAGCTGAACAACATTACGATAAAGAACACTTATCCATTACCACTCATGTCTTCAGCTTTCGAGAGGTTACAGGGAGGATCCGTATTCACAAAATTGGATTTACGTAAAGCTTAACATTTGGTCCACATCAGGAAGGGGGATGAATGGAAAACCACCTTTAATACCGCCAATTTCTATCGGCGTTTCATTCGCAATTTCAGCCAACTAGCCTCACCTCTGACAGCTTTGACCTCTCCCAGTACTCCGTTCAGGTGGTCGGACGCAGCTGAGGCTGCGTTCACTAACCTCAAAAGCTGTTTTGTTTTGGCTACCATCCTTGTGGCCCTTGATCCCACACGGCAGTTCGTGGTGGAGGTCGACGCGTCAGAGGTGGGGGTAGGAGCAGTGTTGTCCCAACGTGCTGTCTTGGACGATAAGGTACATCCTTGCGCGTTTTTTTCCCATCGATTATCTCCTGCTGAACGCAATTATGACATTGGTAACAGAGAGTTGTTGGCCGTCAAATTCTTTTTTGAGGAGTGGCGTCACTGGCTGGAAGGCTCAGGGGTACCTTTCATTGTTTGGACCTATCACAAGAATTTATAGTACATTAGAACTGCCAAAAGACTCAATTCCAGGCAGGCTCGGTGGGCACTTTTTTTCGGTCGCTTTGATTTTACTTTATCGTACCGCCCGGGTTCCAAAAATATCAAACCCGATTCTTTATCACGCCTTTTTGAGCCCTCTGCCTGCCCGGTGACTCCCGAGTGTATTTTACCTGAGAAATTAGGTCTCAGCACTCGTATGGAAGGTGGAGTCGAAGGTCAAGACAACCTTACAAGGGGTAACGCCTCCGCACGGTTGTCCACCGATCCGTTTATTTGTACCGGAGGAGTTAAGGTCCGAGGTCATCCAGTGGGGTCATTGTTCTAATGTGGCTTGTCACCCAGGGATAAGTCGAACTAATGGGTTGGTTAAACAACGATTCTGGTGGCCACGTATGGCTCGTGACATCTGCGATTTTTGTTTTGGCTTGCTCAGTTTGCGCCAGTGGTAAGTCATCTAACCGACCTCCTGATGGGCTCCTTCAACCGCTGTCTGTCCCTTCGAGACCCTGGTGCCACATCACACTAGATTTTGTTACCGCCCTCCCACCCTCTAATGGCATGACGGTTGTTTTGACCGTAGTGGACCGGTTCTCGAAGGCGGCACATTTCATTCCCTTGACCAAATTACCTACAGCCAAGGAGACAGCGATCACTGTCCTAGATCACGTCTTTCGGCTTCATGACCTCCCGGTAGACGTGGTTTCTGACAGGGGATCTCAATTTATATCCAAATTTTGGAAAGAGTTTTGTAAATTGCTAGGAGCGTCAGTTAGCTTGTCTTCGGGTTATCATCCCCAAAGTAACAGACAATCTGAGCGAGCCAACCAAGATTTACAGCGGACGTTGCGATGTTTGGTCTCCAAGAATCCGTCTTTCTGGAGTCAACAACTCTCTATGGTGGAGTACGCTCACAATTTGTTACCAGTGTCAGCTACGGGCTTTTCTCCGTTTCAGTGCAGTTTAGGTTACCAGCCACCAGTCTTTCCCAGTCTGGAATCTGAATTCGAGGTCCCCTCCGCTCACATGTTTGTCCAGAGGTGCCACCACACCTGGACCAGAGCCCGCGAGACTCTGCTCCGGGTGAGGGAGCGCACTAAGGCCAAGGCCGATCACCACCGGTCAAAGCCTCCTGTTTACATCGTGGGTCAAAAGGTGTGGCTTTCTACCTGTAACATTCCTCTGCATTCTGTATCTAACAAGTTAGCTCCCAAATTTATTGGCCCGTTTACTATCACCAAGATTATTAGTCCGGTGACAGTCCGCCTCAAACTACCTCCAGCGTACAGGAGGATACACCCCGCCTTTCATGTGTCCAAAATTAAACCCGTGTTTTATGCATGTATTAATCTGCCTACTCCGGTTCCCCCACCGCCGCGTCTCGTAGATGGGGAACCGACTTATTCGGTTAATCGTATTCTGGACTCGAGACGGAGGGGACGAGGATTCCAGTACCTGGTGGACTGGGAAGGTTACGGTCTGGAGGAGAGGAGTTGGGTGCCTGCTAGGGACATATTGGATCACTCCCTTATTGATGATTACAATCAGCAGGTAGGCCCTTCTGGGAACTCCAAGGGGTTCCATATTGGATTGTCGTCTTCCCAGCATTGTTTTTGTACTCGTTTGTTTGTCTTATTCTCATTAAATTGAACTTGAGTGCTTGAGTGTCTCAAATGCATAGCAACAGATTTGGAGATAATTATTTTATACCCTTAAAATGTTCCAAAAGAATTAACAATGTCTACTAAAGCAGGCACCGATGACTCAATGTCCGATAAAAAGAGCAAAATATCATCCGCGTAAAGGCGCTCCTAGCGTTTTCCACGTGTTTTTAGGTGCGATATGTGAATGGCCCCTAAGACCACCCAAGACACCGGACACAGCCAACCCCTCCCTAACCGCCTGTGCCAATGGCTCAATTGCTATAGCAAAGATCAATAGGGAGAGGGGGCAGCCCTGTCTAGTGCCCAGGAGCAAATGGAAAGTTGTCAGACCTTTGACCATTATTGACAACAGCTGCGAGAGGAGCAGAATATAGTAAACACACCCATCTTATGAAATTATCACTGAGACCAAACCTTTGCAAAGTATAAAATAAATAAGGCCACTCCACACAGGCGAAGGCCTTCTCCGTATCTAAGGATAAAAAAAGGGCGTCACTGTTACATTTATAAGAGAACTTGATAACATTTAAAAGCCGCCTAATATTATTACTCGAACTTCTACCCTTGATGAAACCCGTTTGGCCTTCATCAATGATAGAAGGAAGTATTTTCTCCAGCCGAAGTGCAAGGATTTTGGAGAGTAACTTTAAATCTACGTTTAGTAATAAGATCTGTCTGTATGACCCACAGTTCCCCGGATCTTTTCCTTTTTTTTAAATAAGGGAAATGTTGGCCTCTCGAAGTGATTGTGGAACCCTGTTTGTCATAAATGAGTGATCATACATGCAGGGCCGTAACTTGGGTTTGCGAGGCCCCGGTGAAGGTTGTACCATTGGGCCCAGTTTGAAATTGTTTAATTTGTATGTTCGTTCATTTTTATTTATTTGTGCTATTAACACAATGTTTAAGTTTTTTTAGGTGTCCAGGTACAGAAACTGAATAATCAAATGTAAAATAGCAATGGATAGTCTTCAACGTAAAAATTAAATATACAATCAAACCAAAATTTATTCAGACACCTTCAACATTTCTCACATTATTACAGTTTATTTGCTATCACTATAGGTGGCTATAAAATATGACAAGAACTTAAGAGTTAAACTGTGTCAGAACAAATTCCTCTTCATAATGTCATAACTTTGATAGAAATGTACGTAATGGATTACAATCAACCAAAACTACAGACTGTTATTATGACAATATTTACACAACTACAACTACTGAATAATTTTTGGTCCCAATTTTATATAGATAGATATACAAATTTTATCAATTTCACTAGTAGTTTACTGTATGAAGGTGCTTTGGGTTTAATATGTCACAGTTTGTTCTTTTTGTTTGTTCAAATTGCGATTTGTATTTGTTCGTTCAGGTGCAGGAGGGACTTTGAGGAGAACTCACGGTTAAATGCTGCTGTCCCACTAGCGACGGCCCTGCATACATGGTCAACAGGGGATCTATTAATATTTGCTTGAATTCTTTTTATGCTTCATACACCAGACCGTCCGGACCTGGAGATTTGCCCGACTGTAAACTATGTAAAGCCATTAAGGCTTCTTCCCTTGAAATTGGGGCATTCAAAACCATTATCTGATCATCAGATATACTAGGGAGTGTTATGAGATCAAATAAATGTTATTGTTGAATATATATTGTTGAAGAAAATATTCAGTTTGATATAAGTCATAATAAAATTGCTTAAACATATCATTTATAAAACCACAATCAAATGATTGCTTTCCAGAAGAATACATAACAGAGGTTATAAACTGTGGGCCAGATTTCTCCTTCAGTAAATAAGATAAATACTTGTTACGCCGTTACCCCGCCTTCCCTCATTAGTACCAGGTGAAACTAATCCGCAATCTGTTGTGGGTGCCTGGGCTGGATAAAGCAGCGCACCAGTTTAATTATTGTATACACGGGGAACTGACGCTACGAAAAGAGCAGTGCTGACTCGAAGAAAAATTAGTATTCAAGCTTGATATCACTGTGCGGGAGCAGGTACTAACCAAAGAACTTTGAAGTGACAGCCGGTGAGTTGAAGCACTGATTGTTAAAGAATGCTGCGTTCCTGCATGCTGAAATCATAACCGCTATCAGAGTAAATGAATGCATCATTCAATGGCGCTCTGTAGATCGCGCTGTTGGTTTGAGTAGCATATCTTTAATTCATGAAGTGGTTTTATAGTGGGTAAAAATGTCTTTGTATATGGTATATTTTGTTTAACAATTTAATTTGCCTGATTTAACTTTGGTAATTCACGATTTGGATTGTTTAGATACTTTAAAATACTATGAAATATTGCTTAGGATTAATTGTGTATACATGACTTAAATTCTCTGACTACATGATTAAAAACTAAATTGTTGATTATTAAATGGCAAATATGGTTAAAAGCACAGGTTAGTTCATAGTCTCTGTGTTAGAATCCAGTAAATTAAACTACACATGAGTTTAAAGTTAATATGATCTATTTATTGTGTATTCAAAATGTAAAGCTAATGATATTTAAATGCATTGTTATTGAGCTGGGTAAGATCTACCAGCTTTAATGTGAGATTTAACAACTGTGAAATATAGTAGGTCTGGTGAAATATTCATGGTTCATTAACTTAAGCTACTAATGTTTGTGTAAAAAAAGTTATAATTGAGTCGAGTTAAATCTGTTAAGTTATGCATTGTATTGGGTTTGTTGGTGATTTTACAATGTTTGCATGTTTGTATCTTTAAAGGTTTTTCACCTACATAGCTTAATGCTGTAAGCCAATAAATGGATGAAAGAAATTCCCAAGGCCTATTCATTGAGTGGAATACAGTTTAAATTCTTCAAATAGTGAAACCTATCTTTTTCAAGTGTGGGATAGCGCACAGTTTAAGAAAACACTTGACAGTGAAAAACCGGGACCAGGATTGGAGGATTTCACCTGGAGGCCTGGAAGAAAAAAGGTAAACTGCTGTGGTGTCATCCCAAAGTGTGCATCATTATTCCGCCGTTCCAACTGGAGGGTATGGCGGAGACAAAGCCATTGGAGCAGCTTAAAACTAAAAGAACCAGTGCAAAAAGACTCTTCTCTCGGCTCGTCAATTCCATTTCAAGAACCAATATGGATATGGGGGAGGAAGAGCTCAGAGAAAGCCTCAACAACCTTTCACTTCAAGTCACAAAAGTCATGGAGGCAAATGAGGATGTGGAGGCTGCTTTCATTATGGAAGGTGAGGCTGAGCAGGATGCAGAGGGTGTGCCAGCATAAAGTACACAACAAAAGGCTGACCTAGAGAAGACTGCAAGAGAATGTGATCAGAAACTGAAGGAAAGCAAAGATCTAATTCTGAAGACCCTCTGGACCAGTTTTGGGGATCCACAAGTGTCCCTGGCTTTCCAAGTGGCTGAGGCGGAATGTGACTGGGTCTTTTCTGTTCAACCTTGTGCGAACCTGGAAGCATATGATTTCATGCTGAGCCACCTGGGAGGATTGGTTAAAGCTGCAAGAGAAGCGCATACCCGGTGGAATCGTTGGGCCCCTTCTCCTGAGCAGAAAGATTTTAACAGTCGTCTGAGGGAGCTTGAGATTTGTCTCCCCAAGCTGGTTTCCAAAAAATCTGAATTTATTCAAGCAAAAATCAAGCAGAATTCTGAGAGCGAAGCAGGTATAGCCCACAGTTCTCCAAGGCCAGCAATCAAGTTGAAACCTACTTCCCTTCCCAAGTTTGCTGGAAGCAAGCGAGATTTTCATCGTTGGAGGAAGAAGTGGGAAGCTCTGCAGCGGCAAGGCGAACCAACCAGGTCAAAAGAGGTGAAGAAATTTCAACTGCTGGATAGTCTTGACGATAAAGTGGCAAAAGAGTTTCGACTGAAAGCTTATAGTTCAGCAGAAGAAATATTCCGTGTCCTGGAGAATCGCTTTGGGAATAGAGCTGCCATTGCCCTCGAAATTGTGGAAGAGTTGCAAGCAATACCACCAGTAAAAGGTCACCAAGCTAGGAAAATAGTGGAGCTGATTCAAACGGTTGAAAAGGCCCTGTATGACCTAAGTGAGCTTGGAGACACCGGTGCCATGAAGAATCCCTTGGTGATAAGATCCATTGAGAGCAAACTCCCGGAGTCACTAAAGAAGGAATGGCTGGTTTATATTGCTGGTGAGGAAAATGTTGGTGCACCACACACTCGTTTTGACAAGCTCCTTGAATTCCTTAAACAGCAAGAAACAATATATGAGCAGCTGGAGCAGTTAAGAGAAGATGAACCGAGCAGGAAGGATACCAGATCTGACCCGAGGCATGCTAGAACAAGAGCCACCAATGTGAGCAGTGACCCAGCAGGTTGTATTGTCTGTGGAGACCGTAAACACAAGAAGAAGCTGTATTTCTGTAGGAAATTTTAGACCCTAAAACCTTCAGAGAGAAAGGATGTAGTAAGGAGGCTCAGAGCATGCACTAGGTGTCTGGAAATCCATGATAGTGGCGCATACTGCAAAACCACTTACCTGTGCAGAAATGTGGAATGCAAAGACCAACAAAATCCTGAGCACCATTTTTACCTGTGTTCATATACTGAAACCAAAAGTAATCCCCAGAGAAGAACAAAGTCTGGCTCAGCGGGAGGTGGAAAGTGCACAGAGGCCCAGGAGGAATTCCTCTCCAAGCTGTTACCTGAATTGGCTCAGCAGTGTCGAGATGCATTCTGCAATTCCGCATCCAGGACCTTCAACTCTGTGGCAAGGGAGCAGGGGCCACTAGCAGAAAGTGGTTTGCATGAATTTCCTGTCATCATGATGTTATTGCAAGTAATGGCCAATGCAGGACAAAGAGTTGGAACATTGATTGACCTGTCCTCGGATACAAATTACATCACCCACAAGGCCGCTAAGGAATTAAACCTTCGAAGCGAAGATGTCACTTTGGTGGTCCATGGAGTTGGCGGGATGAAGGTATCAGTTGAAACAAAGCGGTACCTGCTGAAGATCCGAGTTCGCACCCCCAGAGGTACTCCTAAGTCACACCAGTTAGTGTGTTATGGACTCGACAGTATTGCAGAGATCCATCGGCATGTGACAGCAAAAAAGCTGCAAAGAATATTCCCTGACATTCCACTGCATGAATTGGTAAGACCCCAAGAAATCCAGCTCCTTATAAGCCACAAGGAAGGACAGCTGGTGCCCCAGAAGATTCGTGTAGTTGGAGATCTTGTCCTCTGGAATGGTCCCCTGGGGATAACTATTGGAGGTGCTCACCCTGACCTTTTTGAAGAGCTTGCTGTAACTGCACATACGTCAAAAACTCATTTTGCACGTTCAATGAGGACTGCGACAGTCAAGTACGAAGAGTTCACCTGTAAAGGTCCAGCTACTCATCAGTCTCCTGTGTATCCCACTGTTCAATCAAGCACTGCAGCCATGAAGCAATATTTCCTGGAATGGTGGAAGTGGGATAGTATTGGAGCCGCTTGTGAGCCCAAGTGTGGAGGTTGTCGATGTGGAAATTGCCAGCCAGGGGGCAAAGAAATGACACTTGCTGAAGAAAGAGAAGTGGAAATGGTGAAAAATGGCTTGACATATGTAAGTGGAGATGAGCACTGTGAAGAACCACACTGGCATGCTAAGTACCCATGGACAGAGGATCCAGCGTCCCTGCCAAATAACAGGAGGGCTGTTGAAGCAATATTCCTCAGGACCGAAAAACAGCTGGCAAAGGAACCAGAATGGAAAGCTGCCTACGCAGCGCAAGTGCATGACATGGTCCATCGCAAAGCAGCGGTGAAGTTGTCAAATGAGGTGATTGAAAGCTGGACCGGGCCAGTGTGGTATATCAGCCATCTAATCGTTCCGAATCCGCACTCTGTCACAACCCCTGTAAGGTTAGTCTGGAACAGCAGTCAAAAGTTTAAAGGTTTGAGCTTGAATGACCTGCTCCTCAAATGTCCAGATGTGCTCAACCCCATTCATGCTGTTATGTTGAGATTTCGAGCTGGAGCCTTTGCTGCCTTGGTTGATATACGTAAAATGTATAACTCTATCTGGCTGGAAGACCAAGAAGTCCATCTGCACAGATTCCTCTGGCGTGACTCTGGAGAAGATGAAATTGAAGAATATGCCATAACAAGGGTAAATATTGTAGACAAACCAGCAGGCTGCATTGCTCAACTGGCAATGCGAGAGACTGCAAATCTACCCATATTCAGTCACTTTAATGAAGAGCGACGTGTGCTGCAAAAAGATTCTTATGTTGATGACATCCTGACTTCCCACAACAGCATGGATCAACTGAAGGTCACCACATTGAATGTTGAGCAGATCCTAAAAACTGGTGGATTCCACATAAAGCCCTGGGTCTACTCTGATCAAAGTGGGAGGAAAGAGTCCAGAGACAAGAATACTGAGCCAAAGACTATGTTCTTACCAAATCAGTTTACAGAAGATGACCATAAAGCCCTTGGCCTTGGATATACAATACAAGATGATGAGCTTCACATCATGATCGCTGTGAATTTCTCAAAGAAGAGGAGGAAAATGAGACTTGGCCAAGATTTATTAAAGGGGCAGGTGAGATCACAAGCGCCAAATCCACTCACCAGAAGAGAATTACTGAGTCAAGTCTCAGGACTGTATGACCCACTAGGTCTGGTGACTCCAGCCAAACAAAAAGGTGCAATTCTGGTGCGAAGAGCCTTTCAAGAGGCCAAGGTTATCTACGGCCCAACTAAGGATACCTGGGATGCAGCTTTGTCTGAGGGTCTCCGGGAGGATGCAATCAAGCTTCTGGAAGAGTATGTGGAGCTGGGACAAGTAAGATTCACCAGACCCCTGACACCTCTAGACACAGCCACTGAACCTATTGGTGTCACTTTCTCTGATGGCAGTGAACAGGCATATGGAGCAGTGTTGTATCTGTGTTGGAGCTGCAGTCAAGGTATAACTGTGAGGCTTGTTGAATCTAAGGCCAAACTAACCCCCCTCGACCACAAGGGTGATACTGTAAAAGCAGAGGTGTGTGGAGCTGTCTTTGCTGCCCGATTAAAAAAAATATTTCCAAAAACATTGCAGGGTTCCAGTTGAGAAGTGGTATCATCTTGTTGATAGTCAGACTGTCTTAGGGGCAGTGCAGCGTGATAGTTATGGTTACCAAACCTTCTTTGCAAACCGAATTGGGGAGATTCAAAGCAGCACCAACGTCCAGGATTGGTGGTGGGTTCCAGGTCAAATTAATATTGCAGATATCATCACAAGAGGAGCGGGACCAAAGGATTTGGATGAAGACTCTGAGTGGCAGTCAGGTCCAAAGTTCCTCAGTTTACCAGTGAACGAGTGGCCAATTAAATCTGCTAAAGATGTTGCTGCTGCAGCCAGAGAAAACATCACAAAGATTCAGAAGAAAGCTTTTGTTGCAGCACTTACCAGAGCTCAGTTGAAGAAACAAGAACCGGAAGAAAATCTGACTTTAATCCAGACGGAGCAGAGTAGACCACCTGGTGGAACAGTAGTTCAAGATGTAAAAAGATTCAGCAATCTGACACGGTTGATCAAGTCGGTGGCATTGGTCTGGAGGGCTGCAAAAAAGTTTCTTAAGGTCAAGACAATGGACAAACTAAAGTGGGAGGCGGTATCATCAGTTGGTATTATCACTCTCAAAGAAAGAGAAGATGCATTCAGAGACCTCTGCTTAGCAGTGCAAACAGATGTGATCTTTAAAAACACCACAATAGATCGACTGGTTTTTTACAGGGACATGGCAACTGGACTTTTGGTGTGTGGTGGCAGAGTTCAAGTCTTTAAGGAGGACTTCAAAACTGTTCCCCTCTTGCCCTTTGATGCCTGGATCGCAACCTTGTTGGCTTGTGAAGCTCATGATGGAGTGGCGGGCACCTTGTTGAGGATGAGAAGGAAAGCATGGGTTTTGAGAGGAAGAAAAGTTGCCCAAAAAGTCGTTGATCGATGCATCTTCTGCAGAAAAACAAAGGCCAGAGTATGTCAACAAGTTATGGGTAAACTACCTGAAGAGAGAACGAGACCTGCTGCACCATTTGAGTTCACTGCCATTGACCTGTTCGGACCATACCAAGTAAAGGATGATGTCAAGAGAAGAGCATCAATGAAAGTTTGGGGAGTTGTCCTTTGCTGTATGGCAAGTAGAGCCATTCATGTAGAGCTAGCCAATTCTCTTTCTACAGAGAGCTTCCTATTGGCATACCAGAGGTTTATGGCAGTTAGAGGTCATCCCCAAAAGGTCTGGTCAGACCCAGGAACCAATTTCATTGGTGCAAAACCTGTATTGAAGGATCTGTATGCTTTTCTGGAAAGTCAAGATAATGCAACTTTAGAGGAGTATGCAGTTAAAAATGGAACACCGTTTGCCTGGAAAGTGTATCCAGCTGATTCACCACACCGAAATGAAGCTGCAGTGCGCGTTACAAAGAAAGCTCTCCAAAGCCTTGAGAAAGGGTCAGACCTTACTTTCAGTGAGTTCTTAACAGCACTTCAACTAGCATCCAATCTTGTAAACGAGCGTCCTATTGATGCAAGAGTTCAGAGTCGGGAAGGCTGCATACAATATGTCACGCCAAACTCACTATTGCTTGGTCGAGCCACACAGACAGGGGATTACAAGACATTCGACTTTGCCAACTACCCCTATAAACGGCTGAGAGAGATACAAACCCAAGTCAATTGCTTTTGGAGATCCTGGAGCCAACTTGCTGGTCCAAACCTGTTTGTGAGGAACAAGTGGCATACAGCAGAGAGGAACGTTGCCGTTGGAGACATCATGTGGCTAAGTGATCAAAATGCACTAAGAGGGCAGTTTAAGCTCGGAAGAGTTATCAGTATAAACCCTGATCAAGGGGGCATCGTAAGGGATGTAAATGTTCGGGTGTTTCCAAACTGTATTCCTGTCCAGAATTCAACGGTCAAAGAATCTGCATCCTGTGAAAGGAAGAGGGTCTGTCAAGGTACTGTGCTGCATAGAGACGTTAGACGCCTTGTTGTTCTTCTCCCCATCGAAGAGCAAATGAGGATTGAGTAAAGGCTATAAATTGGCACGGTTGCTAAGCTGTGCGATCTTCCAAGTGGACTATGAAAGGATGAAAGATGGATGAATAAATGGATGAAAGAAATTCCCAAGGCCTATTCATTGAGTGGAATCCAGTTTAAATTCTTCAAATAGTGAAACCTATCTTTTTCAAGTGTGGGAGAGCGCACAGTTTAAGAAAACACTTGACAATACTTGTTAGGCTTATTGCCATGATCATACAGTCTTTGCTTTGAAAACAATATTTTAGTGTCTGTTGCGATAACAAAGAATCCAGAGAAGCACGTATTACACCCAGCTTCTCCAAATTGGCAGGAGACGCACCATTCACATGATCTTCAGTTGCTCTTTTGAGTTCTTGTTCTTAGCTTTCCTGTTTCTCTACTTGCTTCCATTTTTTTAGTGATGGAATAAGATTTAACTAATCCTCTGATAAATGCTTTGGAAGTCTTTCATAACAGTGATGGATCATCCAAATTCAGAATTAATATATAAAAGAAATTTCTTGTCTTTAAGCAGTAATGTATTAAATCTCCATCGCCGAGTAGACTTTGGAAATCCTTCCACTAACATTTCCATTACCATCATGGCATGATCGGAAACCACAGTACTGCTTATGAAACAACGAGAGACATATTGCAGATTTACACTTGGGACAAAAAAGTAATCAATTCTTGAATAACATTTATGGGGACGAGAATAGAAGGTAAAATCTGTTTGCAAAGGGTTAAGTATACGGCAAACATCAGAAAAACCTAATTCCTCGCATAATGCAGATAAAGGTTTTGGATTTCTTAGATGGAGGGCAAGTTTTTGGAGGTAGTCTATCCAGTAAAGGATTCAACAAACAATTAAAATCTCCCCCTACAATAACAGTACCAGAAGCAGTATCTAGCAATTCTGAAAAAAGCTTTTGTAATCCGCTCAGGAGAAAATGTTTGGTGGATTGTATATATTTAAAAAAGTTATCTCCTGTCCATACAGTAGCCATCTAACAATAACTTAACAGCCCCGTTTATCCTCAGTACTATTTATAATCTTAAAGGGTAGATTTCTGTTAACAACAATGGCTACCCCCCACTACTCGTTGTAAAGGAAGAAAAATACATTTGACCACTCCACCTATGTCTGAGATTGGCATGTTCCTTGTCACTCAAATGTGTCTCCTGCAACAAGGCCAGATCAACACACTCTTATTAAGACAGTCAAAAGAAGAAAAAAAAACAGAACAAATAATAGTAAAAATAAAATAAGAAATGAAGAGGTGCTTTCCCTACTCATAAGGGAACTCTTTACCCCCTCAAATGTCCTCAGTGTGATAAGATGTATCTCAAAATCATAAAGTCACAGCTTGAAAGGGTTCAAATATGCAAAGATGCTGGAAAACTGAAGAATCTGCAGGACCTTAAAGATTTTTCTGAAGAACGCTGCTCAGTTTAACCTTTCAGAACAAACAAGGGACTCATGTGCAACCATCACAAAACAGAAAGACAGTCGAGGATCATCAGGTAACAGAACACAGTATTAAGAACCAAGGGTTCCCAAACTTTTGAGGGGGGTTATTTTAATAATTTCAGCATTTTTTTTTTGTCTTGAGGACTAAATGTTAATATCTTTTAAGTAAAATATCTTACTCAGGACAGCACTAAATAAAATATAACATGCATTTAGTATGATCTCTATTATTTTGTGAAAATTACTCTTATTTTCACAGATTCTGCAAAGGGTGCCCAAAGTTTCGAGCTCCACTGTAGAGTCCATGGACATGACATGTTTTTTATAGTTTGATTATAGTTTTGAATATTAACTGACATTAACTATATTAACTAACATTAACAATAATTGTATAGCATGTGTTAAAGTTAATAATGGAAACCTTTTTGTAAATTGTTACTAAAGTTGTATATATTGTTCTGTGTATCTGTGTTTCACAGTCATGATGGTTTGGATTACCCCTTTAATTGCCATACCCTTAAAACAGACTGCCAGAGGCATACTGTAAATACATGTGCTTGCTGGGCACGGTTTTCCTGATGACACCGGCATGGCGTTTGCTCTGATGGCTTGGGTCCACCATTGCTGCTTACAGCTATATGTAGGGCCCAAACCAATGAAGCGCAGGGCCCTATTGATTTCTAAGTATTATTAGTACCCAAGCGCTGGGCAGGGCCTTCTAGCTTTTCTAAGGATTACTATCATTATTATTTAAACCTTTTCCAGGCTTTTGGGGGGCCTTAACTCTTGAAAATTGGCACACACATGTACAGCTGTACAGTTTCATTTGTTTTGTTTTTTGTTTTTTGTATCTTGAAAAAATATTTATGTGTTCTGTATCCCACTGTGTTGTGGTTAACTTTTCTGTTTGGAATATAAATTATCCTTTATTTGTAAATGCTTTACATGGTTTAAATAGTCCACACTTTAGATGAGCTCACAAAAATAGATGGCTGGCAACTACTAAATGTTTTATAACAACCTGACTTAATCATGAATTACAGCAGGAATAGGTGTCAATAAAGCAGTTATTAACACACTGAGCAACTATTATCATGTGTCTAAATAATAAGATTTATATATGTACATTTAAAAAGTTTATTAATCATTTATTGATCTTATGAACCAGTGACAACTCCTAAATAACTGGTTTGTAAATAACGTAATAATTTAGAAATGATAAAGTGATAGTTAATAAAGTATGAAAATACAATTATTAAACATTATAGGTATGCTTAAAAACAAGTACAATTACAGCTGTATTTATAAATTGCTTACTAATATAATTTATAAAGGAAAAACGGACTATTCACTAGTGCTTAACTAATGACTCATAGTGTGCAATTATTATAAAATGTTACAAATGCTTTGATTGATATGAACTAACAATGAACAGTATAATTGCACAGCATTTATTAATGTTTGTTGATGTTAGTTAATCAAAATGTTTATTTGGTCCCACTTTATATTAGGTGGCCTTAACTACTATGTACTGTAATTACATCTGTATGTATTTTTTTAAAATATAAGTACAATGTAAAAACGTATGTACACAATAAGTACATTGTACTTAATTATTAATTAAAATGTAAGTATATAGTAGTTAAGGCCACTTAATATAAAGTGGATCCATGTTTAAGCTTTGAATATTAAATAACATTTAAAAATGCTATATCATTATTGTATATGTTAATTAATATGGTTCATGTTAATAACTGAAACCTGTTACTAAAGTTTTATATATTGTCCTGTCTGTGTCTTTCACAATCTTGATGGCTTAACCCTTTCATTGCTTTATCCCTTAAAATTAGACTACCAGAGGCTTAGAATAAATGTGTCTGCCCGCTGTGCACCATTTTTGTGATGCCACTGGTGTAGTGATTGCACTGATGGCTTGGGCCGTTTTCACAGCTATATATAAATATATATTATTTTTCAACTTTCTGGGGCTTTAAAGCTGCAGTAGGGAACTTTTGACGCTCTAGCGGTTAATAAACAGAACTGCTTGCGTCTTGCGGAAGAACATTGTACCCGGAGCTACTTCTCTCTGTTTATGTCTATGAAGAATCACAAAGGTACTGGGTTACTCCGCAGCGGTACCCCCGAAGCAATCTAAAATAGTCCGAATATAAACACTTATTATAGGTGTACCCTAGTGATTCAGGACAAGCTAAATACACGGTTTGGAAAATGGATACATGGTGTACTCGCTTATTATGTTCATTTTTCTACATTTTGAACACAAACAAAGTTACGGACCGCAGCTCTGACTGGTTGTTTTTTACCGGGAGCGCATGACTTTCTGCAAATGGCAATAGGACCACTGGGAGGAGCCAGAGGAGCTTGATTTTTTTCACAGATTATCTGTCTCATATTCTACTGTCAGGACATAATGACAGGTTTAATAAATATGTAAAAAATATTTTGTTTTACAAAAGTTCCCTACAGCACCTTTAACGTACTCCAAAACACCTTGGAATCTGTGGCCTTTAGGATGCTGCAGAGACTGGGACCCGGGCATGGCACAGGGGCTCTAAGGCATCCACTGAAACACAGTCAGAAAACTTGTATACCTCACACAAAATTGCAGATATTCATATGAAACTTTCATATTTTATATACCGTATTTTCTGCACTTATAATCCGGAGCAGTTTATATATGGATCAAGGCGCTCTGTCAAAATGTTGACATTCCCTTAGGAAAGCTCCATCTAGTGGATGCATAATGCAAACCCAGTCAAACGTTTGACTGCAGTATCTTCTATTCTATGTTCCTTATAATCCGGTGCGCCCTATATATGAAAACAGTTCTAATATAGGCCATTCATTGAAGGTGCGCCTTATAATCAGGTGTGTCTTTATAGTGTAGAAAATACGGTAAAATAGCTTTTATGGCAAGACGTATTGACTATTTTTTAATTCTCAGGATATGAATTATTGATATCAACAATTAAATTTTCACCAGTTAAAATATTTATTCTTGATATCAGGAATTAGATTTCTAATAGTAAAAATTGTTATTTTTGATATCAACAATTAAATTTCCACTAGTAACAATGTTAATTCTTGATATCAACAATTACATTTTCACTAGTTAAAATGCTAATTCTTGATATCCAGGGTTACATTTCTACTAGCAAAAACTATAATTCTTGATGTCTGTAACTGTATTTTCACTAGTTAAATATCACCATAGGTTGCCATTCAAATTTAATTGTTGATATCAAGAATTACTTTCTTACCAGTTGAAATTCCAACTTCACATATCAGAAATACAATTGTTAATAGTAAAAACTTTTATTTTTGATATCAGTAAGTACAGGCCCGTCACAACAAGGCAGGCAAACCAAGCAATTGCTTGGGGCCCCGAGCTGACCTGGGGCCCCAAGACAACGACTGGTTAAGAATAAAATGCAACGACACTGTGTGAGCGCCCCTTTGATCGTCAATGCAGTAACATGTAATGACGCTGTTATCGGGATCCCCCTCAAGGGGGCCCCTCTCAGTTGTCGCTGACAGCAGCAGGCCAACCAAGTCAAGTGATCTCTGCTTTTTTTTTTTTTTTCGAACAGAAGGAATATGGTTACTGTAATATGTTTTTTTTTTTTTTTTTAGGGGATAAGGAAAACGCAGATCAGAAATCGCAGACTGCAAGGAGTCAGCAGTGTTTTGATTTCAGGGCTCAGGCAAACATAAAGAGAACGTCGTGGCGTGTTTCGATTGCAAGAATCGCGGAATCCAGTCATAAAAACGGAATTTACAGTTTAACGCAGAATGACACGTAATTTGCCAAATTTTGAATGAATGAATTAAAAATAGGTCATTGCGCTTACATCAAACCACGATACGGACTAATATCTGTAAATATTAAGCAGGAACAGTCTGTTTAAATATGAATCCTGCATGTTCTGCGTGTCTCTGTTAATGAAAGGAGCAGCTTCTTCCTTGAAGACACACTGAAGCGCGCGTGACGCTCGCGGTGATTTCAGTCTCGCGTCTGATGTCTCACTAAATAAGGATGTGAACACATGAACAACATCTACAGAACTGCTCTTAACAAAAACTTTAGTTTGCTTAATTTTCAATAATTAAAAGATAAATTAATGTTTGGTGTTTAATGTGCATCTCAGAAAATGCTTTATTTAAAAACCCACCTGAATGGCACTTAAATGCACTTAATTCATCTGTCAACTTTATTGTCATTGTTCAAAGTACAAGTACAGACAGAGAAACAATTATTAATAATTAAATGTTTTATTTTTTATGTATGCATTGCATTCTATGCATTTAAAAAAAAAAAAAAAAAACTAAAAAAGGAAACTTAGTTGTTCATTTAACGCACCCCTGAGCTGGTAATAGTGACCTCTTTCAATATGCTAACAGTGAAATGGTAAAACGTACTTCACAGGTAATTTCAGATTTTTGTTTCAATTATTTCCCAGCAACACCATCAACTTCATCCTCAACATCAACAGATGCATCACTTCTCAGTGCTGATTTTTCCTCTATAAAGCACAAGGTACCAAAAGCTCTATAATTATAGCTGATATCCTGCACAGCCCAGAGTTTAAACTAAGTTTGTGCTGTCATATTATTAGAAGAAAAAAAAAAACAGTGCAAATCACTATTGAATTCCCACCAAACTATTTATTCAAGCAGTATTTGCACTGTAAACTTTTTTTAATTTATATAAAGTGCGGGTGAACTTAAACTGTATGGCTATGCTGTGGTTCCTGTAGGGGATTGTCGGGGGGCCTCTATGTCCATTTTGCTTGGGGCCCCCAAATTCCTTCAAATGGCCCTAAAAAGCACATGGTTACTTGTTATTCTTGATATCAACAATTTAATTCTTGATATAAGAAAATGTAATTGTCACTAGTGACAATGTTCATTTCTGATATCATGAATATCACTGTCACTAGTGACAATTACATTGTTGATATTAAGAATTCACATTTTTACTAGTAAAAATTTAATTGTTGATATCAAAAATTGTATTTCTACTAGTAAGAAATGCAAAGCTCAAATGTGCATTTAGAATTGTAACTAGTAAGAAATGCATTTTGATGTCCGTAGTTTTGGCACCCTTTTAATATTTAAACATATGGATGGTTGATATCAATAATTAAATAGTTGATATCAACCATTTAATTATTGATATCAACAATTTAATTCTTGATATCAGGAATTACATTTCCATTAGTACCAACACAAATTCCTCATATCAAAAATGAGGTCATAATTTGCAGAAATACATTTATCATATCAAAAATGAAACTACAACTAGTAATAAACATACTTCTTGATATCTGTAACTTAAATCTTACATGTTAAAATTAAAATTTTCAATAGTAAAAA
Source organism: Carassius auratus (assembly GCF_003368295.1). Classification (NCBI taxonomy): domain Eukaryota; kingdom Metazoa; phylum Chordata; class Actinopteri; order Cypriniformes; family Cyprinidae; genus Carassius; species Carassius auratus. Next base: position 15,922,210 of record NC_039285.1, read on the forward strand.
TTGTTATTTAAGATATCATTAATTCCTTTTTGTATATGAGCATAGTGTTGGAAACTCAGAAGCGAAGACCAGGAGACTCTTGAGTAATCTTCAGCAGAATTCTTTATTGAGAACACTCAATAAAGGTACTGTAGTCATCAAAAGTCTCACCAAAGAAAATGGTACTTTGGAGAGTTTATACATTTCAAGTGGGAGGGGTACATACAGTAGAGTTGGAGACAATTTAAACAAAGCATGCAATTTTTTATTTTTTTTTTGTATCTTGAAAAAATATTGATGTGTTCTGTATCCCACTGTGTTGTGGTTAACTTTTCTGTTTGGAAGATAAATGATCCTTTATTTGTAAATGTTTTACATGGTTTAAATAGTCCACACTTTAGATGAGCTCACAAAAATAGATGGCTGGCAACTACTAAATGTTTTATAACAACCTGACTTAATCATGAATTACAGCAGGAATAGGTATCAATAAAGCAGTTATTAACACACTGAGCAACTATTATAATGTGTCTAAATAATAAGATTTATATATATATATATTTGGTGATCTGATATGGCCCCATGAACCTGGGGGCTAACTTGCGAGAAGCCACCAGGAGAGGAAGGTCCTTGGTAGACAGCCATACTCTCTGACCACATACGTAGCGGGGAGCAGGAATACGGTGACGGTCAGCCGCTGCTTTGGTTCGTCTGGAAACCCGAGCCAAGGTTTCCTCAGCCCTCCTCCAGGTGCGGCGACACCTGCGGACGAAGGCTAAGGCAGACGGAACAGCAGCATCGGGCTCCTGTGAGGGGAACATAGGAGGTTGAAAACCAATGGAGCACTGGAATGGAGACATACCTGTGGCCGCCACTGGCAAGGAGTTATGGGCATATTCAATCCAGGATAACTGTTGGCTCCAAGAAATCTGATTATGGGACGTCAGGCAGCGGAGAGCTTGTTCCAGAACCTGGTTTGCCCGCTCGGACTGCCCATTGGTCTGAGGGTGAAAACCTGATGACAGACTCGTAGAGGCCCCGATCTGTCGACAGAACTCCTTCCAGAACCGGGAGACAAACTGTGGCCCCCTATCAGAAACCACGTCCACCGGAAGGCCATGAATCCGGAAGATGTGGTCAACCACCACTTGAGCGGTCTCCTTAGCTGATGGCAGTTTGGGAAGGGGGATGAAATGGGCTGCTTTAGAGAAGCGATCAACCACTGTCAATACTACGGTGTTACCCCTCGATGGTGGAAGACCAGTGACAAAGTCAAGGGCTATGTGTGACCAGGGGCGGGAGGGGATGGGTAAGGGGTGTAGCAGACCAACAGGAGGCTGATTAGAACTCTTGTTCTGGGCGCAAATTGGGCAGGCAAACACAAACTGCCTGACGTCCTGGGCCATGGTTGGCCACCAAAATCGCTGGCGGATGGCAGCCAGAGATCTCCGAACCCCAGGATGACAGACTAACTTGGATGAATGCCCCCACTGGAGGACTTCAGGGCGCAGGCCAGCCGGCACGAAAAGTCTACCCTCTGGGCACTCCCTTGGCACCTCTCTCTCTCGTATGGCTTCCAGCACTCTCCTCTCCACGTCCCAGGAGAGGGACCCTACCACAATTTCTTTAGGGATAATTGTTTCAGTAGATATACCGGTTCTTTTTGTATCCCTATAAAGACGGGAGAGGGCATCAGGCTTTATATTTTTTAAGCCTGGGCGATACGAGAGAGAGAAGTTGAACCGGCCAAAGAAGAGTGCCCATCGGGCCTGGCGTGTACTCACCCTCTTGGCCGAACGGATGTATTCCAAGTTCTTATGGTCCGTCCAAACCAAGAAGGGCTGTGCTGACCCCTCCAACCAGTGACGCCATTCACCCAAGGCCAGTCTGACCGCCAACAGTTCCCGGTTCCCTACGTCATAATTCCGTTCTGCTGGGCTCAGGCGGTGAGAGTAGTAGGCACAGGGATGTACCTTCCCATCTCTAGGGGATCTCTGAGAAAGGACCGCACCTACTCCAATCTCAGAAGCATCCACCTCCACAATAAACTGACGTTCAGGGACTTAGGTCATTAAAGGCCTCCTGAGCCTTCAAATTCCACCTAAACGGTACCTTAGTGGAGGTAAGAGCTGTCAAGGGTGCAGCAACCTGACTAAAGTTTCTGATGAAGCGCCTGTAGAAGTTGGCAAATCCCAGAAACCGCTGCAGTGCCTTTCGTGAGTCTGGAGGTGGCCACTCTGCTATGGCCCTCACCTTAGCGGGATCAGCTTTGATACCCTCCGCCGAAATGATATAGCCCAGGAAGGGAACTGACTTGGAGTGGAAAACGCACTTCTCCGCTTTAACATATAGCTGGTTCTCCAGCAGCCATTGTAGCACCTGGCGCACGTGTTGGGTGTGTACCTGAAGTGAAGGAGAAAAAATAAGAATGTCATCAAGGTACACAAAGACAATCTTGTTAACCATGTCTCGCAACATGTCATTAATCAGGGCCTGGAAGACAGCTGGGGCATTTGTCAGGCGAAAGGGTAGCACCCGGTACTCATAATGTCCCGAAGGAGTGATGAATGCTGTCTTCCACTCATCCCCCTCTCGAATCCGAACCAGGTGATAAGCATTATGGAGGTCCAATTTACTGAAGACCTTGGCTCCCTGCAAAAGTTCAAAGGCAGATGACATTAAGGGCAGGGGGTACCTATTCTTAATGGTAATGTCATTCAAACCTCTGTAGTCAATACAAGGGCGCAAGGAGCCGTCCTTCTTCTTAACAAAGAAAAACCCTGTGCCAGCAGGAGACGAGGAGGGACGGATGAGAGCGGCATCAAGGGACTCACGAATATATTTGTCCATAGCCTCTCTTTCTGGACCAGACAGGGAATATAACCGACCCCTGGGCGGAGAAGTGCCTGGGAGGAGGTTGATGGCACAATCATAAGGCCGGTGAGGAGGCAGGGACCTGCCGCAGATCGCAGTACTCCTCCGCATCCCGGACAGATCAGCCTCATCCACCTGCACAACAGGAGACACAGCACCAGGAAAAGAGGCAGAACCCAAACAAGACTCAAGACAAGACTGTTTCCAAGACAAGACTGAGTTTCTGGCCCAATCCACATGAGGGCCGTGCTGCACCAACCACGGGTGTCCCAGAACCACGGGGGCACTCTGGGAGTCAAGAAGGTACAGCTCGGTTATCTCATGGTGATTGCCAGAAACGATAAGACTTACAGGAGGGGTGAGGTGAGTGATGGTAGTGATTGGGGAATCATCCAGAGACCGAACAGAGATAGGAGTAGAGAGGGGAATGGCGGGAATTCCCCACTGCTTGGCCAGTGCCGTGTCCATGAAGCTACCACCAGCCCCAGAATCCACCAGGGCCGAACAGGAGTGACTAGAACCTCCGAACTGGACACCCACGGGAAGTAGTGTGCGAAAGTAGTGGGGGAAATTAAGCGGAGATGTGCCCACCAGAATCCCCCTGGCTACTGATGGGCCTTGGCTTTTAGCGGGCATTTTCGCTGGTCATTTCACCCACCCTCCAAGAAGTGCGAGCAGTCAATTGTTGGTGACGAAGGCGAAGGCGGCTCTCAACACAGAGGGCCAGGTCGACCAGATCATCAAAACTGCGTGGGAGCTCTTGAGTGGCGATCTTGTCTTGGATCCCATCGTCTAGTCCAGCACGGAACACAGCTCTGCAAGCCCCCTCATTCCAGTCACAGGCCGCTGCTAAGGTCTTGAATTCAATGGAAAATTCAGTCACTGAACGGCCTTCTTGCCGTAGCCGTGCCAGCTGGGCTGCCGCCTCATCACCCCGAGCAGAACGGTAGAATAATTTGACCATCTCTTGTCGAAAAGACTCAAAAGAGGCACAAAAGGGAGCCCGGGCCTCCCATACCGAAGTTCCCCAGTCAGGGGCCCTGCAGTGAGGAGGGTTAGAACATAAGCAACCTTAGTCTCTTCCTGGGCATACCGGCGGGGCTGGAGGGCGAAGACTAGGGACCATTGAGACAGGAAGGCTCTGCAGGAATTAGGGTTCCCATCATAGGGAGGTGGGTTGTTGGCATGAGGCTCAGGATCATGACGGGTAGAGGAAAGGCTAGTGGGGTCCTCCGATCTGGCGGTCGCCTGTCTCCAAAATTCCTGGAGCTGGGCAGTCAGCTCCGACAACTTGGCATTAAGGAACTCAACCTCCCGGGACGTGGATGTTAGCTGGGAGGCATGTTGGCCCAAGAGAATGCCCTGCTGGGTGACGGCTGATCTGAGGGGATCTGCACCTGCTGAGTCCATGGTGATCAGATCGTTCTGTCAAGGGCGAGACTGGGACTCAGTTGCAGGTGCTCAAAATGTCAGTTTATTAGATGGGCTTAATTTCAAAAAGGACAGAAAAAAATTAAGATAATTAACAACAAAAACTATCCAGGAACAGGGCAGTCTGGAGCAGATCCAAAAGAGCCTCCTGGACGAATTCCACTTGGAAATCCTCTGATGCAATGCCCGGATAAACTGACAGGGAGGCGGGGGCGCTGTTGAGGCGGGGAACTGGTGGCGTGCTGCGGCGCGGCGAAGAAGAGGAGATCGGTGATCACTAACACGGAAGGCTGGAGAGTAGCGCTGCCTGAAAGCAGGAGGAAATGGGAGAAAACAAAACTAGAGGATGAAAACAAAATGGGCACGATCTCTGTGCAGGCTAAGAGATGTGGACAAAGTTGAGACATGGACGAGAACAACTTGACGATCTGACAACAGACAGCACACATGAGGAGACTAAATAGAGAAGGAGTGATTATCATAATGCAGAGCAGGTGATGGTGACCAATAACAAGATAATAATGAAACAAGAGGGCGTAGACGGGCACAAGGGTGACACAGAAGCACATGGGAAGTGTAAACAACACACACTATGGGGAAAAAACAGACAGATCAGCCCGGGGGCATGACAAACAGCCTATGTACTTGCTACATCATTAAAAGAAGGGCATCTATGCTAATATTAGTCTGTTTCTCTCTTATTCCGAGATCACCATAGCCACCAGTTCCAGGATCCAGTACGTATCCAGCCCAGATGTTGGATCATTGAAAGACAGCAGAGACCAGGGCAACTAGAGCCTCAGATACAGATCCCCTGTAAAGACCTTGTCTAAGATGACCACCAGGACAAGAGCAAAGGAAACAGATGATTCTTCTGCACAATCTGACTTTGCTGCAGCCTGTAATTGAACTGCTGGTTTCTACCAAGGTTTTTTCTCCATTCTTTCACCGATTGAGTTTTGGTTGCTGCCTCTGGCTTGCTTAGTTGGGGACACTTCATTTACATGCGATATCATTGACTTGATTGCAAATGATTGCACAGATACCATTTAACCCTCTATGGTACGCATTATGTTCTAACCATTAAATATTTTTTTTAATAAGTTTTGATCACATGTAATACTGTAGCTTCGATTATACAAAATTTTCCACTTTGGAGGGGGTATTTAGGACAACGTTGTTTTAGAAAAAAGTATTTTTTCTATTAAATTATGATTATCTTTTCTATTTAAATTGACATTTATTTTAGATATTGATATATTTTTATACTTGGAACTCATGCAAACCAAAAGTAAGTAGGTTCCTATCATTTAACCTTAAAAATAGTACTTAAACGTATTTTAATGCTTGCAAACGGACAAAAAACATTGGACAAATTCATCAACTTTTTATTATTTTACATCCACAAAGTTTCCAACAACAAAAACAAGTCTTTTTGAAAGTATTTTATACAAGTTAAGTAAATGTATGGTAGCTTGGAACATGCACTAATACCATGTAGAACATGAAAACATAAAATACAGGTATTACAAAAGGCGGTTCCCTGTAGTAAAGTAAAATGTGAAAGTTGTGACATTTGCCAAGTATGGTAACCCATACTCAGAATTGTTGCTCTGCATTTAACCCATCCAAGTGCACACACACAGCAATGAGAAGTGAACCCACACCCATAGATCCACACACAGATCCAGCGCCCGGGGTGCAAGTGGGGGTTCAGTTTTCCCAGTCCATCCATGTGCACCTGTCTCAATCCAACTCATGTCACATTTCATTACATCACATGAAACTGCAAAAAGCAGTTCTTTTCAGCTGTGATGGAAAGATGCAAGTCACATTTACTGCACTTCATGCGGACGATCCCCCTGCAGCCAGGGTATTTGCACCTCCCTTTCATCTCCATGAAAGGCCAACTCTGCACTCTTCCTATTGCCCTATACATACAATATAGCTGTATTCATTTTCTGAAAGAAGACATAGTTTTGTTATTTATACATAAATACAACTACTACAATAAACAATTCAAATCATTAAATAACTGTGATAATTTTATTGATGCTACTATCAATGAAAAATCCCAATGGGGAAATACATTACTGCAATTCCACTGTGGTACAGTGTTGCCATATGGCAACCCACCTATTTTTCCATATTGGTGCAGAGTTGCCATATGGCAACCTTGATATTTTCTTAATTTACAGTAAAACTATGTTAGACAAAATTGATTTATGAATTAAAATATCTAATTTACTTACCAAAGATGTTGCAAAATATCCCCCTTAAGAAAGGATGTTTAGAAATTAGGTTAATAGAGTTTTTGGAGGACATTCAGTTGCAGTGTTTGGAATAACGGCGTTTAAAAGAACAGCGTTAGGTAACGACGTTATTTTTTCAGTAACGGGGTAATCTAACTAATTACTTTTCCTGTCGTTACAACGCCGTTAACATTACTGAACGTTAAATGAGATGCGTTACTATTTTTTTAAATGTAGGATAGTCTTAGACTACAGTCTACTAAACAAAAATTAAAAGAAGACCTTGACACAAAGGATCATATGCATGCTATTTTTATTAAACAGTAAATAAATATAAGGCCTATATTTTATATATATATATATATATATATATATATATATATATATATATATATATATATATATATATATATATATATATATAAGCTAAATGTTTTAATTTAATTTTCATTTCGATTCATTCTTGGTTTAAATAAAAAATCTTCAGGTTCCATATGCAGAGCGAAATGGGAACGGTCCAGCATTTAGCAATAATTAGTATTAACTCTGTTATTATTCTTGATTTTTCAAACTACCAGCATTTTTAAATTATGCCTTATGTGTGACAAAAAAATTAAGTATTATTTGTTTCAGCTGTTTGATCGTGCTGGTGCCTCGCGCACATATTCACTGGAAACAGCAGTCGTTCACCAGACATTCAGTGTGAGCACTTTGACATATTGTTAATTATGATTTTTTTTTTTTCATCAATACTGAAACGCACACAGCCTATTTACCTCATGAATAATAGTTAACCCTTTGAAGTCGATTAATGCATATATGCGTTTTGAGTCATTTTCTCCGCATAACACCGAAAAGAACTTAAATTACACTCTCAGTTTTAATTGTACAGATAAGAGCAATACATCAATCGAATCTGTAAAGGGTCTACTTTTTTTGGATACAGACATAATAACAAAACACCTTTGTGCACTTATAAAATAAAGATAACAAACAAGGTGCGCTGTCTGCAGCCTTTGTATGCGCTGATCTTCATTTACAAACACGTCATTAAAATGAACTGTAACTCCGTGAATACTCAACGAAGAGACATGAGAGAGATATCTATAGAAAGCCTGAAATGTCTACTTTTAAACTAAACAAGTGCTGCCGAAAACAAATATTCTGAGATAAAGTAATCCATATGAAAACAATGCGATGTCTATTTTTCATGTCTTCAAATGGGCAACATCACAAATATGGATATGTTTGATTTCTCCCGATTGAGAAAGCCCAAGCTTACCTTATGCTTAGTTTTAAATCATTATTATTATTATTTATTACTAAGCCTATATTATTATATACTGCAATTATATTTATCCACTAGAATTGTATATTTTTTATTATTGTTTTGTTCTGATAAATTTGTTAAATTTAAAGGATTTGTCGTAAAATATTTTCTAATAGCCTATTTTTTTCCTCTCACAAACTCTGATTTATTTTTTAGCGTGTTTAAAAAAAAACATGCAGCAAACGAAAATAGGTGATTAATCAGTTAAAATGAAACCTATACACGACTCTTATATATTTTTCCTCTGACAAACTTAATTTATTTTTTAGCGTGTTTAAAAAATAAAAAAATAAAGAAAACATTCAGCAAATGAAAATAGGCGATTAATCCGTTAAAATGTGTTACTCTTGGTTAACAGTAATTACAATTATTTTACTTCAGAACAGAGCCTGGGACTAATCAAGGTTCTCCATGTTTTCTTTTTTTTTTTTTTCATTACATTCACTTCACGTGATCTGGCGCAGATCAGCTTCCCGCAGAGCTCAGCTGTGGAAGATTTAAAAATGTTTGATATAAAGCAGTGGTTCTCAACCCGCGGCCCGTCACGAATTCTAATGCGGCCTGCACCACATGCTGAAAAAAAATTAAAATAAATAAAAAATAAAAACTTTATCAGTTTGTACAATTTTATTGGTTACATCAATTAAAAAAAATATGCTACCAATGAAATATAAGCTATATCCTAATGTTTTTATGTGATTTTTTTATTCTTCATACATTATTTTCAGACATGAGCACTGGCATAAGCATTTAACGAACACATACAAGCGCACACTTTGGCAGAATTCAATTCAAATAGTCATCAACAGTCATTAGGTAAATTGCCTTTAAGGTAAAATTGCGCATCAGAATGGACAAATTTGTTTTTTAAGGGAGAAAAAAAAGAAATTCAAAAAATGCCAGCGAATGAACATGTACAAACTGTCAATAGTCGCAGTATCAGTATTGAAGGAGAAGTGCTGGATTTTCTTTTTTTTTTTTTTTTTTTTTTTTTTTTGCCCCGCAACTCACTTGAAGAAGTTCAGATAAATGGAAACACCATACACTATGTAACAATTCTTAATTGAAGAAATGTGGAAAAATATTTCAAGAGAGAACCTCATATTATTAAATTATTAAATAGGCTACATTTGTGAACGCACATTTTGTGCGTCAGGTCATGCAAGCCTGCATCTTAAAGCCTCTGTCAAACTTTCGGCGTCCGCGAGTCCACTATGGACCGTTAGGTAGGGGAGACCGGGTATGATTGTAACACGGGGACCAATTCCATGAATCAGGGACAAGATAGGAGTCATGTGACAATTTCAGTTTCATCAGGCTTCCTTTACAATCCCACATGGAGGTTTTCTAGTCTGTGTTGCCATCTCTTTTGAAGCTACATCAGAAAATCTAATTCTGAGGTTAGAAAGTAAAAAAAATAACAAGATAATATTTTGTTTAGTACTTCTACCGTTGTAGATAATGTTGTATGAGTTATATCAGGTCAAACTGTAGTTTCTCTAGTATATCAAAGCACCATGCTAATACAGCTTGCTAAACAATGGGTGACAGTCAGAGGTGTAGTGGTAAGAAAAGAGGTGGGTAAACTATAAATTCTGGGTGACCACATCGTGGTTACGTTAAGGTGGGCCACTGCCTATGTATGTGTATGTGTATCCTGATGACATCGCTATAGGCTATCATTACTACCAAGGGTATCACTGGTTATTCCCTCATATAGGTCACAATCACTATTCAATTCATACATTAATCTAAGTTCTTGTTAAAGAGACTCAAGAAGGAATAATAAGGCTGAAATCTATAAAGTTTACTAAATGACAAAACCGAGAGAACAATTTTTTTTTAAAGAGGAATAGAAAGGGAGGCTTATATCCAGGGGTTCCAATGCAATGCACTTGTACGCAATGATTGGGGATTTGGGATTATTTTCATAGTTGATTACTCTGTTGAATATTTTCTCAATTAATCGGTTAGTTGTTTGGTCTATAATATGTCAGAAAAATGTGGATCAGTGTTTCCCCAAAAGCCTAGGAATGGTCCTTAAATGTCTCATATTGTCCACAACTCAAAGATATTCAGTTGACTGTCAAAGAGGAGAGAAGACACTAGAACATATTCACATTTAACAAGCTGGAATCAAATATATTGTAATGACCCGAAAGTCAGCACTGGCAGCCAGGTGCATTATGGGTATTTGTTTAGCGTTCAATTATGGGTTATTTAAGCAAGATGGTTGAGTTCTAATATTAGTAATGTTATACATGTTCATGTCTAGTTAATTGGAGTTGATTTGGGTTCATTTACTGCCATGTTATAAAAAAGGATGACTGTCACCGTCATGGAGAGAGATGTGTTGAGGAATGACTTGTGATATGGCCTTGCCTGTGCAGGTTGATGATTGTGTTCCGAATTAAAGAGTAACAGACACTTATTGCCTCCTGTTGGCTGGTTTGTTAATAACTCTGCTCACAGAGACACTCACGGTCGTGCGGTGTATGGGACGCGAGTGCTCGCTCTGCCCGCTGGCGAAAATAAGTTGCGACGTATAGGTGCTAGCACCCTGCTAGCCGTTAGATTAAAACAAACAGTCTAGCTTAGCTCTAGTCAGCCCATGGTAATAGAACAACTACAAGTTGTTACACTGGTGTCAGAAGTGGGATTTAGGCCGTTTAGAAGACGCAGCTATGGAGCAAAGTATAGGCGAAATAGAGCGTGCTCTCAGAGAGAACCGAATCACGTTGGAGCGCTTGACAAATGAGTCGGCGCGGAGAAGTGCTCCGTACTGGCCTGATGGCGCCAGCGTTCCCCGGACTGTGCATCGCTCTCCTATGCATGGGCAGAATGAACCTTCGACTGTCACACCAATGCACCAAATTAGTGTCCAGTCTAGCCTTCTTCCACGATCACCCGCAAAGCTACTACGATACAGCGGGTTGACGCCCCTGGAGCCCTACCTGGCCCAGGTCGATCTGGCTGCTCTCCACGACGGATGGACCCGCGAGGAGACTGCTACTCACTTGGCCCTCGCCCTGGAGGGTCCTGCACTCCAGGTCCTCAGCGATCTGTCTCCCGAAGAGCGGCGTAATATCCAGGCCCTCACCGCTGCCCTTAACAGTCGCTTCGGGCAGAGAACTTCTGCAGAGCAGAGCAGGGAAGAGCTGACTAACCGACGTCGACGTGAAGGAGAGAGTGTGGGTGCATTCGCCGCTGACATACGGGTCCATACTAGGAAAGGCTACCCTACCTTCCCAGCCACAGCGAGGGAAGAGCTGAGCCTCCACGCTTTCCTGCGGGGCCTGACACCTGAGCGCCTACGGCAGCATGTCCGTTTGTCATCACCCCAAGACCTGAGTGAGGCACTGAGAGAGGCTGAGCGAGCTGAGGAGGTGCTGCAGGCTGGGCCGACAACAGGTCGATCTCAACTACAGCGCCAGCTGACGAGAGCAGCAGAACAAGAGCTTGACGGAGTTCAGCCTCAGGAGGAGGAGGTCAGCCGGGTTCAACCAGTGACCCCCCGACGGAGGTCGAAACTAGACCGCTGCTACCGCTGTGGAGAGCCGGGGCACTTCGCCAGGGACTGCCCTGCCCCGAGTCCCCGGCCCCGGGCAACATCACCCCCGGGAAACGACCTTGGAGTGAGGCAGTGAGGGGACCCTCACCCCGTTCTTTGGCACCCCTCCACAATGACTGCCCTGTTGTGGGGCGCTGTGGGCTTATCAGAGGATTGTACCTTGACTATGTTATTGATGGACAGCCCTGCAGCGCCCTGGTGGATACAGGGTCCACCATTTGTTTATTACAAAAAGGATTGTTGCCAGGGACAGCCGGTCCTCTTCCAGGGGACTGGACCCCCACCAATACCGAACTCCTCACTGTCACGGGTGAAAAGACAGTAATGCCTGGGAAGAAGTTGTTGTCTGTATCGGTGGGAATGAGCCAGACAAGCCATGAGTTCTGGCTCGCCGACATCAGAGATGAGTGCATTGTTGGTTTGGACTTGTTAGCCCACTGGGGAGCATGTGTCGACGTGCTGGGGCCCGCACTGTGCTTAGGTAACGAGAGAGTGCCACTCCGGTCGGGTCGGAGCCATCATGGAGAGGCTGCCGCCCCGCAGCCACTGCTTAGACACCAGTGTTCACTGGCTCCAGCCCCCAGCCGCCATACAAGATCTGTAGAGACTCAAGGGGTGCTCCCGGGGTGTATTGCAACTCAGACCAGTGCATCCCAGTCATTATCAGCGCACGCTCCTTTCACCCATCCATCACCTGAGACTGTTGCTGCTGTTGAGGAGTTGGGGCGACGAAGCAGTGAGCATCTGAGCGTGCTGCAGCAGGAGCAGCTGCAATGCCTATTGAAAGACTTTGTGGACATTTTTGCCGCTCGAGAGGAGGACTGTACTAGAACAGCTTTGGTGGAGCATCACATTGACACTGGTCCCGCTGCTCCCATTCGCTTGCGGCCCCACAGACTGCCTCTCGCCAAGCGCCAGGCTGCTGAGGAAATGATCAGAGATATGGCAGCTAATGGCATTATAGAGCCCTCAGACAGTCCCTGGGCTGCACCTATGGTCATGGTGCGGAAGAAAACGGGGGGGTGGCGCCCTTGCGTGGACTTTCGTCGGCTAAATTCGGTCACCCGCAAGGACTCATACCCACTTCCGCGCATTGATGACGCATTGGATTATGTTGCTGGATCCTGTTGGTTCAGCTATTTGGACTTGCGCAGTGGGTATTGGCAAGTGGAGCTGGCGGCGGAGGCCCGGCCCAAAACTGCGTTTACCATAGGGCAAGGACTGTGGCAGTTTAAGGTGATGCCCTTTGGGCTGTGTAATGCCCCAGCCACCTTTGAGAGGCTTATGGAGCGGGTCCTTAAAGACATTCCCCGTACCCGCTGTGTGGTCTATTTGGATGATCTGTTAGTCCATGCCAGAGACTTTGACCACGCTGTCCACAATTTAAGGGAGGTTCTGACAGCCATCCGTAATGCTGGGCTGCGGTTGAACCCGGCCAAGTGTAACTTGCTCACCCGCCAAACGCAGTTCCTGGGTCACGTTGTTAGTGAGAGCGGAGTGGCCACCGACCCAACAAAGGTGGCCACAGTGAGGGACTGGCCCCCACCAACCAACCTCACTGAGTTGCGGAGTTTCTTAGGCCTGGCCTCCTATTATAGAAGGTATGTCAGAGACTTTGCCACCATCGCCAGCCCCTTACATCAGCTGACAAATAAGGGTCGGCGATTTGGGTGGTCCGAGGACTGTGCGGCAGCCTTCCACCAGCTAAAAGCCGCTCTTATAGATGCTCCTGTTTTGGCCTACCCTGATCCCAACAAACCTTTCCTGGTGGACACTGATGCCAGCAACGTGGGGGTTGGCGCCGTACTCTCCCAGAAGGGGGAGACTGGAGAGCGAGTGGTGGCCTATTATAGCTGCAGCCTCAGTCGTTCTGAAAGAAACTACTGTGTCACCCGGCGGGAGTTGTTAGCTGTGGTCCTGGCAGTCCGTCACTTCAGGCCCTACCTCTTGGGCACCAGGTTCACACTGAGGACCGACCACGCTAGCCTCACCTGGATGCTGAACTTCCGCCAACCAGAGAGTCAGGTGGCAAGGTGGCTGGAGATCCTCCAAGAGTATGACTTCGAGGTTCAGCACCGACCAGGGCGGCAGCATGCCAACGCTGATGCCCTCTCCAGACGTCCATGCCTTGCTGATGAATGTCGGTATTGTGCTCGTCAGGAAGAACGAGATCTGGGCCCATCGTCGGCAGCCACCGAGCCGGGTGGCAGTGATGGGGACGGAGGGCCATTCACCATCGAGCAGCTGAGACAACAGCAGGCAAATGACCAAGTTCTGGTGAAGGTGAAGGGTTGGCTGGAGGCTCGAGCACGTCCGGACTGGCCAGCGGTGTCCTCTCAGGGGCCTGAGATCAAATCACTTCATGCTCAGTGGGGCAGCCTGGAGCTCCACGATGATGTGATCTACAGGCGGTGGCAGGCACCCAGGGGGGGAGTTGACCATCTCCAACTTCTAGTTCCCCACGCTCTGCGGCCAGAAGTCCTCCATTGGGTTCATGGGGCAGCTGGAGCTGGCCATTTCGGGAACTCCAAAACAGTGCGGTGGCTGCGGCAGCGGTTCTACTGGCCGGGGTGTCGGCAGGATGCAGAGCTACATGTTCACTGCTGCGATGTCTGCACGGCGCAGAAGGGACCCAGCCAACGCTCTCACGCACCGTTGCAGCAGTACCTAGTAGGGGCACCCATGGAGAGGATCGGAGTGGATATCTTGGGACCATTTCCCATCACAGAGGCCGGCAACCGCTTTGTCCTGGTAGCTATGGACTATTTTACAAAGTGGCCTGAAGCATATGCGGTGCCGGATCAGAGTGCTTCCACATCGGCACAGCGACTAGTGGATGAGATGTTTGCCCGTTTCGGGGTGCCGGATGAACTTCACAGTGACCAGGGGCGGAACTTTGAAAGTCGGTTGTTCAGTGAGGTGTGTCAGCGGCTGGGGGTAAAGAAAACAAGAACCACTCCCCTCCACCCTCAAAGCGATGGACTGGTTGAGCGGTTCAACCGCACCCTGGCCACCCAACTTGCCATCTTGACTAGTCAGCATCAGAGAGACTGGGACCAGCATCTGCCCCTGGTCCTGTGGGCATATAGGACAGCAGTGCAGGAGTCAAGTCAGTGCACACCGGCAGCGCTGATGTTTGGAAGGGAGCTCCGCACGCCGGTGGACTTGGTGTTCGGGTCGCCTCCCGAGCCGGAGATTGCTGGTGGACCAGAACTGGACTACTTCCAGCGATTAAAGGAGCGTCTGGGCACAGTCCATCAACTGGCCAGAGAGGCTCTAGAGGACGCTGGAGCCCGCCAGAAGCGGGCGTACGATACCCGGGCCCACGGGCCTACCCTTAAGCCAGGGGACAGAGTGTGGGTGTTCTGCCCCCAGAGGAAGCGCGGGTTGTCACCCAAACTGACTCATCATTGGCAGGGACCTGGAGAGATTCTAAATCAAATTTCGGAGGTGGTTTTCCGGGTCCGAATGCCTGGACGGGGTAGGCGGGTGGTGCTTCACAAGGATCGGTTGGCACCGTACCACCCACTGGCCCCAGAACAAGAGAATGGTGGAGGCCAGGGAGGCTCCCCACCATCCACTCCCAGCGCTGCAACGGACAATAACGGACTCAGGGTTGAGCCTGGCGCTGGGGGTAAAACATCCGAGAGGCCGAAGCGTGTTCGACGTTGGCCAGGACATTTGTTAGATTTTGTTGTGGGAGAATAGGGGTGTGGGGACACTAACCCTCTTGGGGGGGGGCTATGTAATGACCCGAAAGTCAGCACTGGCAGCCAGGTGCATTATGGTTATTTGTTTAGCGTTCAATTATGGGTTATTTAAGCAAGATGGTTGAGTTCTAATATTAGTAATGTTATACATGTTCATGTCTAGTTAATTGGAGTTGATTTGGGTTCATTTACTGCCATGTTATAAAAAAGGATGACTGTCACCGTCATGGAGAGAGATGTGTTGAGGAATGACTTGTGATATGGCCTTGCCTGTGCAGGTTGATGATTGTGTTCCGAATTAAAGAGTAACAGACACTTATTGCCTCCTGTTGGCTGGTTTGTTAATAACTCTGCTCACAGAGACACTCACGGTCGTGCGGTGTATGGGACGCGAGTGCTCGCTCTGCCCGCTGGCGAAAATAAGTTGCGACGTATAGGTGCTAGCACCCTGCTAGCCGTTAGATTAAAACAAACAGTCTAGCTTAGCTCTAGTCAGCCCACGGTAATAGAACAACTACAAGTTGTTACAATATATTTTTTTTTTACTTTTGTCTTTCATATATTTTATCAATTACACAGACTGCAATGACAGACAGCTTCATTGCAGAAGGACATCCTTTTGGTCACGTGGTTCACGTGAGATGATTGACAGCTTTACAAACTATTACTGATGATGTCATAGCTGACGCGAATCAATAAGAGGAGAGTAATCGCTAGCTCTGTTAGCTGTTTTAGCTCTTCAGATCGCATAAATCATTGTAAAATGAATAGAAATGTTATTCTGTATGACAAAATATTTTACAAACATGTCATAAAATTATTATCTATTCAAATGTGCGTACCATTGGACTATAGCCCTGGCGGATCGTGGATATTGTATGTATACGAACACAAATAAACCGGAGATGAGATGAATGGCTGCTGTATGAGTGATGATTTCTATTCAAAATAACGAACGTTATTATTATTATTATTATTATTATTATAACTATTATTATTATTATTAATAATTGCCGGATATCCATTTTTGAATGTTGATTCAGTCTGTTGCGTGTCGTTCATCTTGAACGAATCTTTAATATGTCTCAGAGAGTGAGTCGTTCATTTTGTGTTGACCGCACATGCGCATTACATGAATCGACAGGTGAGGTCCGAGTCTTTTATTCTTCCTGTCAGTCCCATAGAGACGGGAAGAGAAAAGATTAGTTCATTTTGCTGAACAAGACTCAAAGATCCGAGTCAGTAAAATGATCCGAACTTCCCACTACTGGCAACACCGCAAGCAAGTTGCAGTTGCAGTATAAGACAAGTTGCAGTGCAATATGAAAGACTTCGTCTTTAACCTATGAAACTGTTAAATGAATATGAAACTAAACGACATAGGCTTAATTTAAAATGTCATAGGAACTGTAGGCTATTTAGAGGTGGATAAACTCAATTTAGAGGTGGATAAGCGCACTTTGGAGGTGGGTTAACGCTAATTCCGAATTTTGGGAGGTGCGTGAACGGCGTTTACGTGCGTTTAGCCTCCACTACATCCCTGGTGACAGTGAAGGGGTAGGTTGTAACACGTGTTTTGAAAGTGTTACAACCATCCCCTTACATACAACCAAGAACATTTTTGTGATTTTAACAATACTACAGAATGCCTAGAACTTGGTTGGGAAAAACAGATATTGGAGTTGAAAAAATGAGTTTTGTTTTAATAGCAAAGTCTCATTTGGTAAGTTGCTGGTTAGGTTAAAACCCGCCACAGGGTGTCCGGTAAGAGACGTGGTCAAAGATGTATTATATGGGAGTAACCCATTTATTTGTCACCACAACACAGTGATTAATAAGGGTTTCTGTGGTTTTTTTACATTGACGAACAACACCCTTAAAATAAGTGGAGCTATATGACACGCAATGATAAAGTTTAGCGTCCGCATCAGCGCTCCGATGGACTCACTTTCAACTTCACACTAAGCGCTGTGGGCGGTATATTTGCCTGCACGTGGATCAGTGAATGCTGATTAGCTGCCTGTGTGTCAGTCAGTCTCGGCAAAAGAGAGAGAGATTCGGATCAGAAGATTAAGTATTCTTTAAGCTATAATGGCCTTTTTAACAGCCGCCCCCAGATTCGTGGACAGAATCTGTACAATTATGAAAAGGCCTCTAAGTTACAGAATGGTGCACAGAGTTACATTACTCAGGGATGCTAGGTAATCGTATAATACGTGCCACTGGGCGTGTGTATGTCTTGCCGCCCGCCTTAATATTAACTGTCCTCACTCTGCCATCAGCCCCAGGGAAGATTTCTGATACTCGTCCCACTGGCCAAAGCGCTCTGGGTAATTGTCGGTCAACGATCATCACTGTGGTGCCAACTTGATTGTCTGATTGTCTGTGTCTGTTAATTTGCTCTCTCTCTCTCACACACACACACACACACACACACATACACACTTTTTGTGATAAGTGGGGACATCCCATTGGTGTAATGGTTTTTATACTGTACAAACTGTATTCTATGGCCCTACACCAACCCTACACCCAACCCTAACCCTCACAGGAAACTTTGTGCATTTTTACTTTCTCAAAAAAAACTCATTCTGTATGATTTATAAGCGTTTTGAAAAATTGGGACATGGGTTATGTCCTCATAAGTCACCCTCTCCTTGTAATACCTGTGTCATACCCATGTCATTATACTGAGTTGGGTCCTGAAATGTCACAAAAACAAGAGCACACACACACACACACACACACATATGAATGTGCACGTGCAAACATGCACACACACAAAGGCACACATGCACAAAAACACACAATATGCTCATACACTCCCCATATTCACACATATTTATTGTTGCAGCCATTCATTTAAAATAAAACTCTTGTTGTGGCATATATCTTGGAGTACCCTTAGTTTTTGTATATTTTGTCTACCTGTTACAACTTACCCCAGTATGTGTTACAACCTACCCCAGTAGTGGGGTAGGTTGTAACAAAGGACCACATTGTATTTGTCATCATATCACAAAGTCTGTGATATAGTTGAATACATTTAAATTGTTGCCATTTGTAGTATAAACATGTGGGTACTTTGCCTAAAAGTTTTAGACGTGTAGCCTAAAAAAAAAGGTAATTTTAGGCGCTGAAGAAAAAAGTGTTACAACCATATCCGGTCTCCCCTAGGCGTGAAGTAAAAAAACGTCATTGGAGAGTGTGTGCCAAGGCACAGAGCAGACGACCGCGCGGACAGGTGCGCCTGGTCAGTAGGCTTCAAAAGCAAAATTGCACATGTGCAGGCAGAGTGAAGAAGCTCATTGCTACTCGAACCTGTGCAATCCGTCAATAAAAGAATATAAAGACAGTCAGATGTGCAATAATTCTGGGCAATTGCAGAGCTGGCCATCAGCCTGCGCATTCAGAACAATAAATTGAAGAAGTCTGCGTCCGCGCTGGCCGTGTACGCGTCCAGATTGCTCATGCGGAAAGTATAACACAGGTGTTGTGGCACCTATTCGCTTCTAATTCTTCTGTACCACTTTTTGAAGTCAGTCAAATTATAAACAGTATTTGAAACACGAGCAAACCACGATCTTCATTTTAAATGTTTACTTCCAAAACATACAAAAATGAAAAAAGTTACATGGTACGCACGGTCAAAAAACTGTGTTGCTTCCAACGTCTCTAACTTCAAAACTAAAACTAAACACATCCAATCACTTGCATTGTGACGTAGTGCGATCTGACTGGAAGCTCAAAACAGTTAAATGTAAACAGATCTACACATTACTAAGTATACATTTTAAACCAAAATATATCTTATGAATTTTAATAAAATATTTTCTTATTAATTTTACTAAATTATTATGTCAGATTAACTAATCTCTATATGGCTCTTACATTATCCGGCCCCTAATTGGTTAGGCAGGAGGACTAAGCAATTATAAACTTAAACACTGAGAGCCAAACAATTTCTAAATGTCCATAAACTATCAACTTGTTTCTTCTTTCTTCACTCTTCTGACGTTGCCTCTTCCA
Organism: Carassius auratus; assembly: GCF_003368295.1. NCBI lineage: Eukaryota > Metazoa > Chordata > Actinopteri > Cypriniformes > Cyprinidae > Carassius > Carassius auratus. The sequence continues at coordinate 15,941,386 of NC_039285.1, forward strand.
ATAAGCACAGTTTGTTTATAGGCCTTTCCAGAGTGTTGGTCTTGGTCCTTATCTTCACTCTTCGTACTGTTCCACTGGAGTCCGGGAACGTTTCAACTACTCTTCCCATGAGCCAGGAGTTCCGTGGGGAAGAACTATCCACTATTAAAACAACATCTCCCGTCATGAAGTTTCTTCTTGGCTTAAGCCATTTCTGGCGCTCCTGAAGAAGTGAAAGGTATTCACGTGTCCATCTAGTCCAAAATAAATCCACAAGATATTGAACTTGCTTCCATCTCTTTCTTGTATACATGTCATCTTTGCTGAAAATCCCTGGAGGCATGTTGGGTTGAGATTTCAACAGCAGTAAGTGATTGGGTGTTAGAGGTTCTACGTCATTCACATCATCTGAAATAGTTGTAAGCGACCTACCATTGATGATGCTTTCGACCTCACACATTATTGTCAGAAGACAATCATCATTCACTGCTTGCTCTTTCAAAAGGGAATTAAGGATTCTTCGCACAGTCCGAATTTGTCTTTCCCAAATCCCGCCTTGGTGCGAAGCAGCTGGGCTATTGAATATCCATTTTATTCCCTTTGGTTGCAAGGCCTTTTCAATTTTGTCATTATCCAGCCGTTGAATGGCTTCTCTCAACTCTCTTTCAGCGGCCACAAAATTTGTGCCGTTGTCAGAACGCATGATGGTAACTTGACCTCTCCTGCACACAAAGCGATGAATTGCATTAATGCAGGAGTCTGTGTCGAGGCTATCTGCAACTTCAATGTGCACTGCTCTGAGAGTGAGACAAGTGAACATCACGCCATACCTTTTCGTTCGCACTCACAGTTTTACTTGAATTTGCTGGTTTAACATGCATTTCTTGAGGCCCTTTGCTTTCGGTGAAAACATTTGTTGCGAAACTGCTTCCACGGACCTCTTTCCTTCCATGATGCTTTTCTTTTTGGTCAGTCTTTCCACTTGAGATTGTGTGGCTGTCTGAGATATTACCAAAGAGGGGATCCATCGCTATTCTAGCTTGGCGGTCTATGTAACTCACCAAATCAGCAAACTTTGCTCTCCTGCCTCTTTGCTCTTTTATGTCATAAGCTTCAGCACGCCAACGTTCTTTCAATTTATATGGTAACTTAGACACCACTGTCCGTAAATTGGTTGGATTATCCATCTCCTCTAAGAATTCGATGTCTTCCATAGTATTGCGACATCCAATCAGGAACATTGCATAGGCGTTTAACGCTTTCTCATCATCAGATTTCACTTGAGGCCATTTGAGTGCTTTGTCAATGTACGCGCTGGCAATCCGTAATTCATCCCCATAGTGCTTATGAAGTAGTCGCTTCGCCTCGCAGTAGCCTTTGTTTGGCGTCATATGAGCACAGCTGCGAACAAGCTCTTGAGGTTCACCGGCCGTAAATTGTTCCAAGAAGTACAATTTGTCTTGATCATTGCTGGTTTTCTGCTCTATTGCGTGCTCAAATGCCCTCATGAAAGATTTGTATTGTAGTGCATCACCCTTGAACACAGGAATGTCCTTGGTTGGTTGTTGTTTTACTAGTAGCTCAGTGATTACATTCTGTTTTTGCATAACCGTTATTATGTCATCATGGCTGTTAGATTGAGCATTAAACACATAATTGAAGTCTGGTTGAGATTGTTGTTGTATTCGAGAGTGCTGTGTATGTGATTGAACATAAGTGTTCGTATTAGCTTGCTGTGGAAGCAAAATGCTAGCTCTTTTCTTCATGTGTCCAACTTTTGACTTTTGCACTGCCGAGTAACTACTTAAACCATCTTCAGATCTTTCATATTCTTTAAGCACCCTTAATTTTGCTTTACTCTCAGCTAATGCAGTTTCCAGCACTAACTCTTCCTTTTCAGCTTTGATTTTAGCTGCTTCAAACTCAAGCTGTTGCATTTTCTTTAGTGCTGCAGCACGTTCAAGCAGGGCTGCATGTTCCGCTTCCTGTCTAGCTCTTGCTGACGATACTCGTGACACAGCTGAGGTGCGACTGACTTGTGATCCACGTGGGCTGTCATGTGTGACATCACTGACCCCCACCTGTGAAACACTGTCATTTGGTTTAACAGTTTCTTGCAGATAATCAACCACATTATTTTCTTCTTGCAGCACCTTTTCCACTGGCAGTATGGGTTCATGTTCAGCTGCAATCCAATTTTTTGTCGTTTTCATAAATCCTTTAATTGCTGCCATTTTAGGTTCAAACCAGATGTCTTGATCAGCTGTTTTTTCATCCTCAGTCAAAAGATTTGCAACTTCGTTGTTGAGACGGTTAAACTCATTTAGTGATGTTGCAAAATCATTTTCCATCATATTTTTCACCCGGTGTAAATTTTGAGCATCACTCATCATTGATTCTAACTCCTTTCTTTTGCTTGTCAGAATTCCTAATGTTCTTCTTCTCAGTGCAATGCACCTCTGCAATCTCTCTTCTAATGCCTTCTCTGTCAGTTTATGTGACCTTCCCTTTTCCATTGTATCCTCAATACATCTTTGTTCATCTTCTTCAGCCATCTTACATATAGCAGAGTTAATTCTTTAGTCGTATGCAAATGTTTCAAAAACTTTCTTCAAAGTTGATTTTCTAAATAAACCGAGTGCAAAACAACTTCTTAAAGATCGCCATAACTCCACATTGACTGAATTAGAGCTTGCTAGGCATACGTTTTACAGGGAGAAGCTGATATATTTTTTTTCTTTTCTTCCAAACTCACTCATTATCTTCGTGCGTTTTTATCTCGTCTTTTGAAGAAAATAGTCCGCACTTCAGCGCGCAGCGTCACTTCTCTGTTGACTGACAGGCCAATTAGCCGTTAGCTAGCGGGCCAGAGGAAAGCTCGACAAACAGCGGTGAAACTGCCAATCTTGTCGCGGGTCTCTTGAACAGACTTTTCCCAGCTCTGTGGTTTGTTCATGGCGCTAAAGTCCAATCCGCTGTTTCCTCATCCAACAACAAGCTCGCCACGTCCTCCTTTTATCCAAGTAATCCAACGGCGTTTCAGATTAGCAAGTTTTTTGACTAATGTTGTGGCACCTATTCGCTTCTAATTCTTCTGTACCACTTTTTGAAGTCAGTCAAATTATAAACAGTATTTGAAACACGAGCAAACCACGATCTTCATTTTAAATGTTTACTTCCAAAACATACAAAAATGAAAAAAGTTACATGGTACGCACGGTCAAAAAACTGTGTTGCTTCCAACGTCTCTAACTTCAAAACTAAAACTAAACACATTCAATCACTTGCATTGTGACGTAGTGCGATCTGACTGGAAGCTCAAAACAGTTAAATGTAAACAGATCTACACATTACTAAGTATGCATTTTAAACCAAAATATATCTTATGAATTTTAATAAAATATTTTCTTATTAATTTTACTAAATTATTATTTCAGATTAACTAATCTCTATATGGCTCTTACAACAGGCGTTACAATCGCAACTTCTTCGTGTTACTCCTTTCAAGCTGAATCTCACAAAATTGGTCAGCTCCCGACAGCATCAGGTGTTTTATTTATGGGGAGTAGAATTGTTTATTTCAATGAATGTAATATATTATATATCATATAATAGTTAGGCTATAATATTATAAATGAGGTTTGTTTGTATTGCTGACGTAATATGTAAATTATATGCGTAGACTTGCACTTAGACCATAGTGCGGCCCGCTGGAAAAAAGGTTGAAAACCACTGATATAAATGTTGCTGTCCCATTTTATACAGGAATTGTTCATTTTAAAGAATCGAATTATATTGTTAGTTCTAATTATATTGTTAACACAAGTTCATTTAGAACTTTTTTTTTACTTATAAACTCCTTGAGAATTTAAAGTTAGTTTAATAGTATTTAAATTCAAGTTTAAAAAAAAGGTTTTAATTGCTTAAATTATTTTTATTAATTAATAATATGTTATTATGTTTATTCTTGTAAAAAATATGTGTTTATTCTTTAGGAAAACAAGGGAAAAAATAAGGGACAATCCGTAAATTTGTTTTGCTTTACCTATAAGCTACAATTATTCAAATAATAATAATAATAATAATAATAATAATAATAATGTCATTAAAAATACCATTGGCCTGAGTAATTTTGACCATTATAGAATTGTGACTTTAAAGATTAGTCATTTGGTAAAAATACTGTGGAATTAATAATGGCATGGATTTTAGAGCATAACAACTGAAGGTTTATGAAACATTAGCCAATAAAGCATTTTTTTAAACAACGGAACTTAAGAGTTGTGAACTAAAATATTATTTCAACCATACAGCATGTGAATAAATAAAATGCATAATTTTCATAACATTTCATTATTCATAAAATGCGTAACATTTCTGGTGTTTGGATATGTACTTCAATATAATGAGCTCCAAGTTTAAGAATAGTCCGGCATTTCAACGTTGATTCAACGTTGAAACAACGTCAGGTACCATGGTTGAATCAACGTTGAAAAACCTTTCGATTTTGCAAATTGGATCAACGTTGAAATCACGACGTTGATTCACCATTGAAATCGTGACGTTGATGTACGTTTGAAATCACAACGCTGATTGACTGTTGAAATCCCGACGTTGAATCAACGTTGAATAACCTTTCGATTTTGCAAATTGGATCAACGTTGAAATCACGAAATGGATTCACCGTTGAAATCGCGACGCTGTTTCACCGTCTCACCTGCATTATGGGTGAATTAGGGTCGTGCTGCAGCCCTGGGATGAAAGCTGAATGAGGTGTTGATTTTGAAAAGTTAATCAGCGTTGATAACATGACGTTGTTTCCCCGTCGTACCTTGCACCGTGTGTAAATACACCTAGATCCTAGTTGGCATTTAGATCAACAATGTACATGCAAGGCTAAAAATCTAATGACTGGCAGCAATGGCTTTACAAACAACTTCAATAAACTACCACATGCTCAAAATTGTCAAACAGCAGTTAAATTTTGGAAACATACTGTATAAAACAGATGAAAATAATCCCACACTTTATTATGCAGAGTATGCATGGAGGTAATGCTAAAAACATGTAGTAGAACAATCCAAATACAATAATATTTAAAGGTTTTTGTAAAATAATTCGGCACAAAAATGCATATTTTTTTTCAGCACTTACAAGACAAACCCTTGTACCTTTATGACTGAAGCCAGTGGATCTTTTATTTTGGTGGAAAACTACAGTTTCTGTCAAAAACATGTTTTAGTAATGTGTCTCATTACAAGAGTTGTGTACATTTGTGCAGTGAAAATGTGTTGCACAGTACGAGCAGGGAACCTTCAACCAGTTGATTTCTAATGGGAACCCCCCCGGACTGTGTCTTCTTTACCGTGGGGAATGCAGAATGAGATTTCTACCGCAGGGCACTCTAAAATGTTAGAACCAGCAGCCTTAGTGTATACAGTGTGGTTGTGCTTCGGGTGATCCTTGAAAGTGTCCCAGCGCTAGGTCCTTTCTGACGCCGTCCCCTCCACTCTCTCCCACTTGTGCACTTTCTGTACCGTCCTGTATAAACATTTACATTTAATCATTTAACAGACGCTTTTATCCAAAGCGACTTACAAATGAGAAGAACAGAAGCAGTCAGGTGTACAAGCGAACAACAACAGTATACAAGTGCCATGACAAGTCTCAGTTAGTCTAGTACAGAACGCATAGACAGGTTTTTTTTTTTTTTTTATATGAAAGACAAGAAAAAGGGGACATAAGATTTAACCAGTTTGTTTAGGTATGTCCACAATGTTTCACAATAACTTTGATATTGTGAAATATATTTAACTGAAAACTGAATGCAAAATAAATCACACAATATTTTCACTTTACAGTTCAGTAACAGTGAGGTTGGAAACAAAGTGGACAACACTATTCATTAAACACTTATTTAATGTATTCAGATGAAAATTTACAATATTAACAAATTATTCACAAGCAGTGTTTTCAGAGCCCCCAGTTACACTGTTTTAATCAAAACACTAGTAATACAGTGTAGTAAAACAAATAAAATCTAATTCAGTAAATTTTTAATAAACTAAGTACAATCAAAACCTATCACAAAAGTTCAAAGCATCTCTAGCAGAAGTGACAGTGCAATGTAGCAGAAGAACAATTTCTTACCAATGTTTCAAGAACAAGCTGGATCCTCGATGACTCTACAAGGGGAAAGAAGAAATGGTTTACTGAAAAGTTCTTAAAAAGCAGGATTTCATATTATACCATTTCTTTTCTCAAACTTTTTATACCAAGTACCACTTCAGAAAATATTTGTTATTAAATATTAAGTTGCACCATAATGACCAACATTACATTTCAGCAGCGTAGTAGACCAAACTATTCAGCTACAGGTCTACAGTTAAAAAATGAGGCAGTTTTATTCTAATAAGAATATTTATTGTTGTCAGACACTTTACCATGTTTGAACATTAACACTACAACTGTGCTTACATACACAGGTAAATAAAAAAAAGTTTAAATTAAAATGTAATTTTAAATGTAATTATGTAACAAAAGTTACAAAACTGTACTGTACTTTAACTCTAACATACTTAAATGTACAAAAAAAACTTACTCAAAGATTAAGTTAAAATGTATTAACATTAATTAGTTTAATTTAGTGATTCACCTGCATAACAACTAGAGGGGGCCTGACACTTTGAGAACCATGGCTTTAAACAATCCTTTTATTTATTTATTCATTTTCATTAATTCATTAAAATTATATTATTTAAATACCGACATTTGCACTTATGTTTCAGAAAACACTTTGGAACTATTATAAGAATACAAACATATATAACACACATAATGCATGGGATACATATCAGGAAAATATGGGAAAATCTCTAAACCATCTCTAAATCTCTCTTACCAGCAACACATTAGGTGAGCACCTAACTTGATCAGCTGTGATAAAGCAATGCAAAAATAGACACACGGGTATTTATTTATCTGCAGGTTACATGTCCTTTAAACTACCCATTTGTAAACTCTGGTAATACTTTACTATTTTCAAAAGATAATAAAGATAACGTTAGCGATTTTCTTACCTCATTTTGCCAGGATGTTTTCAGGACCTCGCAGAACACCTAAACCTTCTTGTGTTCACAGTTTTTGTTCTCCATTGACATGTCACGACTCAAATTCGCTCAAAATAAATAAAAAATGTACAGGCAAATATGAAATAATTCGGGACCGATAGAGCAGTCAGTTATAACGAGCAGCAGCTCACAGTTAGCCGCCTCACTCACAGAAAGACGACAATAACGGTCATATTTTTAAATGTAGAAAGGCGCGAACCGATTCATTGTCCAGTTTCCTGAATGACAGCCAGATTAACCAATCATGATAGAAGTAATAAAATAAAACTACCAATGGGAGTTGTTTCAGTGTGATAAAGCAGCGAAATGTATATAGTTTTATTGTTGTTAATGATGATAATATTTAACATATACCTTTAGATTTTAGAATAGGTATCATGACTAAAATATTTTAAAATGCTATTAAAATAATTAATTAATTTAAATAATTTAATATAAATAATTTAAAAGCTTGTTAACCTTTTTCTACCATTTAGCATTAAACATTTTTAATGTTGTTTCATTAAAACAACTGACCTTATTTCAGCCATATTTCAATGTTGAAAGTTGGTCATGTGCTGGAAGTTTTTCAACAGTTCATCTTTAAACGTTGAATCAACGTTGTTTCAACGTTGAAACCACAACTGACCTTATTTCAACCATATTTCAACATTGAAAGTTGGTCATGTGCTGGATGTTTTTCAACCATTCAGCTTTAAACGTTGAATCAACGTTGTTTCAACGTTGAAACCACAACTGACCTTATTTCAACCATATTTCAACGTTGAAGGTCGGTCATGTGCCGGCTGGGAGACTTCTCTCTCTCTTTAACAGCATTAGCTCAATGATATACGTCTTCCTTCCGTTAGACTTTTCCTGCCTTGCTAAATGTTGGGCTCATGATCAATAAGTTCGCCTCAATCTGATTCAGTGAAGTCAAACCGCAGACAGTGAAGCCTCGGAGACCCGCGTGCTGTGAGGCGGGAACAGAGGACTCAGCTTGGTCTTAAAGCCTCCCGCAAACATCCACGATCACAAATAACTAGATTTTCGTAAAATAATGATTAATTATTAATTGATGATTTGTTATTATCATTATGGTCTTGTGAAAATAATAATATGGGCTGCGAGAAAATTATGAAGTGTAGTGCAGGCAGGTTTCAGCCGAGTAACACACCGTTCCTCAGAGCCAAAACACAGACCGAATTCTGTTCAGTTGGAGGGGGTTGGGTTTTGGATAGTTATTCATGGCTTGTGGGGTCGAGATAAAGGTGTGAATTGCTCTTTCATATGGACAAGTGTCTTATGAGGCTTTCACTTGCTGAACCGGTTTATATAGCACTGTTGTTTTGGTTATATTCACAGTGCTGGCTCTCTCTGACGAGAGAAATGCAACATTCACACATTACACTATTCCTTTTCATTTAAAAACATTTCAAGCTTTCTGTAGATATATTTTTAATGTAGCCTACCTATGTGAGACACCACGATATTATGTTAATTAAAAAATTATACATTCATTATCATGAAAAATTAAAGTGATGAGATGGCGCCACCCTGTCATTAATGCACATTAATAATTTTTGCACAAACACTTGAATATGAGCTTCTTATCACGAGTAAAATTCATGCCAACAGCCAACATATTTAGCTTGATCAGAAGGTTGACTGCAAGAGCGGGATGTTAAGGGTTTGTCTGTTTCTTTTACTGATTATTTTCGGGTTAAAGCATGACTTAAACAGATTCACACTCAATCACTTTTGCAATAATGAGTTCAAACAAATGTAATCTTACAGTGCTACATTATCAGCATGCTATCTGATTTTGAAATCTTGAAGAAATTAGTCGATCTGTTTAGATAAAATAACTGACAAAGATGTTATTTTCATCACAAACACAATTTTCACTGCAGAAAGCAGCAATTAAAGATGTAGCTAATGCTTACAATGTTATAAGTTTGGCATGTGATATAGGGAAAAAGTTTACACATAGCTTATTCACTTTGAAACTCTCCTGTTATTTTTTTTAATTATTATTATTATTATTATTTTATATGCTTTGTTATGGACATAACATTTCAAACATACTGAAATACTTTATTCACTGGGTGAAGGCGGAGCGTGTTTCTGGTATCAGTTCGCGCGGAGGGGAAGTTGTTGCTGCTCACAGACTCTGCTGCGAGTGAGATGTTTAACCTGACGAAACGTATATCCGCCAAAAATCAGCCTGCAGCAATGCTCGTTCATCGACCCGCCAAGCTTTACTTTTGTAGGTCGCATGGCAGTAAATAATTCGATAATATGACCATGCAGTCAATACAGATATTTAATAAAAACGTTAAAACAAGCAGGGCTGTAAAATAAAACAATAAAAAACGCATGCCACGTCTACACCGGTCTGGAGTGGAATGATCGAACAAAATACAACAGAACACAGTGATGGATACACTGGACACGATTCCCATCAGTGAACTAATGCTCGTTCTGTTTATGATGAAATGTTCTGACACTGCGTTCAGATGATTTGACACTATAGTGTGGTGTCATCAAGTTTAGACACACTTTCGCTGTGGGACACGGATGACCCAGATAGCATACATATCCGGGCCTCATCTGCAGGGCCGTTTGAAGGAATTTGGGGGCCCCAAGCAAAATGGACATAGAGGCCCCCCGACAATCCCCTACAGGAACCACAGCATAGCCATACAGTTTAAGTTCACCCGCACTTTATATAAATTAAAAAAAGTTTACAGTGCAAATACTGTTTGAATAAATAGTTTGGTGGGAATTCAATAGTGATTTGCACTGTTTTTTTTTTTCTTCTAATAATATGACAGTACAAACTTAGTTTAAACTCTGGGCTGTGCAGGATATCAGCTATAATTATAGAGCTTTTGGTACCTTGTGCTTTATAGAGGAAAAATCAGCACTGAGAAGTGATGCATCTGTTGATGTTGAGGATGAAGTTGATGGTGTTGCTGGGAAATAATTGAAACAAAAATCTGAAATTACCTGTGAAGTACGTTTTACCATTTCACTGTTAGCATATTGAAAGAGGTCACTATTACCAGCTCAGGGGTGCGTTAAATGAACAACTAAGTTTCCTTTTTTAGATTTTTTTTTAAAATGCATAGAATGCAATGCATACATAAAAAATAAAACATTTAATTATTAATAATTGTTTCTCTGTCTGTACTTGTACTTTGAACAATGACAATAAAGTTGACAGATGAATTAAGTGCATTTAAGTGCCATTCAAGTGGGTTTTTAAATAAAGCATTTTCTGAGATGCACATTAAACACCAAACATTAATTTATCTTTTAATTATTGAAAATTAAGCAAACTAAAGTTTTTGTTAAGAGCAGTTCTGTAGATGTTGTTCATGTGTTCACATCCTTATTTAGTGAGACATCAGACGCGAGACTGAAATCACCGCGAGCGTCACGCGCGCTTCAGTGCGTCTTCAAGGAAGAACCCAGCAAACACAGAACGTTGTGAGGATGTTGCCAGTTAGTCGTCATTTGGTCAGCGCGACATTACTTTATGGCAACGTTGTGAGGACGTCGTGGTAAAGTTCCATTTTTTTAAATCTTGGCTAACTTCCCAGAAACGTTGTGGGCACGTACTCAAAAGACGTCGCTAGTTAGTCCCATTGGGGATGTTGTAGCGACGTGGTCAGCTGGTCTTCAGATAACTTTTAATATTATTGCACTAGATGTATTATTATTATTAAGATACCATTTGAACAGCATATTCTTTGGGAAATATACAAAAAAATTAATCAAGCATGTTAAAATAATTATATATATATATATATATATATATATATATATATATATATATATATATATATATATATATATATGCCATCAGTTTAAGAACAATAAAATAAACAATTTACTTAGCAAATGGTGATAATGTTTGTTAATGAAAGAGAGTACGGGACAAATTAACATTTAAACCTTAAACTAGCAGCGCACGTCACTTTCTGAGTGAAGTGCGCGACGTGCGCGTGCCCGTCATTTTGTAATGGTCAACTTCCAGCAGACGGACACGGAGGAAAGGTAAGTCCTATAAATCTACTTTTATTCATAGATTTTAACTGATATAACGTTAAATGCCATCAAAGAGGAGTAGTGTTTTGTATTTTTGTAGGTTTTCTCTTTCAATTTAATAAATAAATGCTCTGTTTGGTTAATTAGCTCAAAAGCAGTCTCAGAGGTGGTCTAAGGTAACGGCAACTGTTAAAATCGAATATAACCTTACCTGTTTTAAATTATTTGAAATTTATCACTATAAACTATACAGTATTAACTTTCTAATAATTACATTTTTAACCGTAGTAACTTTAATTAGTTTGTTTGAATACCTGCTGCTCGAGCTTGATGATGCTCATGCTAGCCATGCTGTGAACTTGAATATAAACCGATATAACGTTAAATATAAAGTTTAACGTTAATTAGACCGAGGCTGCCGAAATCATGTTCAGTGTAACGTTATGTGGGATTAATAATTTCCCCTTTTCTCCCTCAAGTGGCAGGCTTGTAAATTCTGTCATCTGTTCATTATTGGTGTTGATGGTGTTTTTCACATGCATGCTTTTTAATGCTAGTTTAATTCTCAAATTGATCTGATACTTTCGTTTCACAAAAAGTAAACAAATTGTTCACTTTCTTAGGGCCTGATGTAGCAACAATGAGTTTTACAGAATAATTAACTCAAATGATATATAGGGAATTTGAATAATTAATCAGGAATATGATTATTTTTTATCTCAGATGACAGTTACATTAAATTTGATTGATTATGAAAAATAGCTCAATTGCCTATACCAATAACTAATCACAGGGCACTGTAACTTACTCATTAATAAGTCAATATTCCATTCTTCATACCAATTATTGTGATATCTCTTACTGTAAATTACTGCAAATCAAACAGTGGTATGTCCAGCAAACCACTGTTGACCTATCAATTTTCAATAAAGTTATCACGCCTTATAATTCAAGGAAAAGTATTCTCTGGCCATGAAAATATTATCCTATCCTTATGATAAATTTAGTTTCTAAATTTAGAGCTTGTAGCTATAGATCAGACATCTCAGTGACTCATAATGTGAGTGGGGTGGAGTCCAAGCCAATCGTCAGTATATGGGTTTTTAATAATTAAACTAGTAATACATCAAACTACAAATCACACAGAGTAAATATGCGTACGACAATACAAACAGTAAGCTTTATACGATACACAACGGAATCCAAATAAAAGAGAGAGAGAGAGAGAGAGAGAGAGAGAGAGAAAATAGAATGAGATCACAAGGAGCTCAGGTATGAAAATCATAGTCAGTAACTTTTGGAAGCCAACAACAAATCAGATCATAGCAACAATTTAAAACAGCATTTAAATCTCCATAGAAAAGTGATACTTGCATGGCCCAGCGCGTGAGCGTGGTCTTTTTGTGACGCTTTGTGCGCTTGTCCTTTTGAAAACAGCGTGCGTGTGCCGGAGGCCATGTGACGCGCATGCACGCTTCGCTGGATCTTGGCGTGAGCGTGGAGCACGTGGTCCTTTGTTCTGTCCTCGCGCGGTATTTGAAAGGTTCAACAAACAATGTTCCAGAATTCGTCTTCCTTGCGTGGAGAGGCGAATAGTTGAATAAACTTAGTAAAGAAAAGAAAAGAAACAACAAAAACGAAAGCTTCTTTAGGAGCCATTAAAATGGCTTTTTCTCTCAGCCCCTGTGCTGAGGGGGGGGGGGGGGGGGGCCTGAAATGAGCGAGGCCTAAAGGCCGCGCGGAAGCAACGTTGGTCGCAAAGGAGAGCAGCGTGTCCGAGAACGGAGACGGAGAAGAAGAGCGAGGGCGGACCTTGTTCGGTCGTTCTTATGGCTTGAAATGGTTCACGCCCCTTTTTCGCGTAAACAGCCAATGAAAGTCCGCGATCTGAAGCGGAGGGAAAAGTTCCTTTGTCTCTGTGGAGACAACCCCCCTGGAGATCTAGGGCTTGTCCAAATTCCAGGGATTATTCTAGCAAGTTTGTAATTCAGATTACATACATTTTTTATTACTTTGCTCTAGATAAATGGGTCTGTCAGAGCATGACGATCACAAAGATACTAAACATAATATATATATGATCAAAACATGAAGTTACATTCAAATGCAGAATTACACATATTTAAAGATTTGATTAACACATGATAACACTGCAGATAGTCCCAATTTATATGGGAAATTTCTAAATGTACCAAAAGGGTACATTTAGTTATGTTATAAAACATAAAAACAGAAAGTTAATGAATACATTCCATAGAATGCATTGTTCAAAAGGAACCAGTGATTTGGCTTCTCTCCTGTCCTGTGTGTCCAGGGTGGTCGTAAAGTTTTACGACCTGCAGGGGTGGGGGTTGCAGAAACATAGCTCTCTTTGAGGAAGTTAACCCCTTACTAGTAACCCCCCTTTTTTGGCATGGAGACCGAAATTACATACCCAAAATAAAAAGGTTTCTGCTCATGATTCTTTCTGATAGATACATAATCAACCTTTGTTCACAAAGCTGACACTTTAAAGTTTACTGTTCAGGAATCAGAATCACTCAGACTGTTATGATAATAGAGATATATAAGCTCAAACATAAAAACAAAAATAAAAATATTAAAAACATATGTTTTAAATGTATTTAAAAAAATGTTGATGTAGGAAATGAGTTTGAAAACACAGTGTAGCTAAGGCCACAAGTCTTCCAAGACTTCATAAAAAATTTCATAATCGAATCTGTAAAACTGTGAATTTTATGAAATATTTTCTAAGGCCATGTCATGTGTGGTTTTAGAGAAGGCTAATCAGATTGATTTATGGCCCTTGTCATCTCTGTAAGATCTTTGTGTATGTTTCACTCTTGAAAACTGCCCGAATCATGATTGTATTGTTCTCACCAAACGGTTCTTTCACACCTCCGCCAAGTATGACACATTATCCGCATTATTCTTTTATCATTATTCTTTTGTTTTTATTCCACCTTTATTAGCCTTGATTGTGGTTTTTCAGGCTTTACAAAGCAACAAAGCAGCGATCTCACTTCAGTCTCTCTTTGCATTTAGCCCTTATTTATCAAAAGTCTTACTATAAAAATACAACAAAACATTTTCTTACGACCTTACGTGAATTATTGAGACAAAAATGCATTATGAAGAAGAAAAGCACCTGCTATTAGTAGCATTGGTGCTAACGTTAGCATCAAGCTACATCTGACAATTTATGAAATTATTAGTACACTTTTACTCAAAACTCACTTTAAACCCCGATCGAGTGTTTATAATAACTTCCTTTAGCGATCAGGGGTGGAATTTGGTCGTTTACTGTTGTAAAAATATGTTATTTGTAGCCTTTTTCATCGCTGCACAAGTTAGCATTTCCGATGTACATTTTCGATTTTTTTTTATAAAAACGCCCCAGATCTCAAGAAATTCTCATACCAAGCTTTACTATCATAATCGCGGGTTTATTATTCGGATATTTTGTGTGTACAGAGGTGTTTCAGTGTTGTTTTGGCCAGATAACTACCAGGAAGTGTGCAGGAAGCATGTGACACGATGGGGCGGCGTCCAGATATGAAACTCTTAAGATTGACGTTTGAAAGACCCAATCAGAGTCTGAGTCACACACCGCACGAGCTGTGACTACTGCACGCACACAGAGATCGCTGGGAGAGGCTGTTTATCATCTGATCGCGTAAATCCGTGGAAAATGAATAGAAATGACGATTCTGTCTGAAGAAATATGAAGTAAACATCAGTAAATATATCCATATATCTCCGCAGATATGCATCTTTGGTCTGTAAATCCTTATTGACGCTGTTCAGTGAGTCTATGTGAACACAAATAAACCGCTCTTGACGTGACTGAATATGAGGGAGTTGTGAATTTCTATTCAAAATGTGGCATAATACGGATTTATTATTTTGCACTCCTGACATAAATCACTAAATATCTGTCACTGCAACAATGTTTTATCAAAATATTGGTCAAATATCGAAGCTTGAGTCTTTAAACTTTCCATTGATGCACAGTTTGTCCAGATGAAGTAAGACAGTGATGTTTAATGTGCTGTGAAAGTGAAACAATAATAAACTGGGGCCGTCAGCGATGTTTGCACGCAAAGGGGTTAAAATTAGGAGAGACATTTCCTAAAGTGTAAGCTTAGCAACTTATACTCTTCACATAACAAGGATTAACCATTTTATGCAATCCATAAACATATTTAAAATACATATTAATAATAAAATGAAAGTAAGGAACTTATACGAAAGGTTTCCTTTGTCTCCAGTGTGTTGGAGGAATTTGGGTTGGGGGTTTTCATTTCTTCTTTGAGGCTCGCCCACGTGACTCTGGAATTTCTTGTCGTAAAATAATTTAAGTCCAGCCAGGCTGGCGCCAGGCCCAGGCATTTAGTGCAAAAAGAGTTTCATTTGGAAAATCTGAATTAAACACATGAATCGATGATCTGCATATCCGTTACACCTCCCCCTTTCGTCAGATGAAGTCCCTGTGTGGACATCATCGGACGGCAATCATCAGGATGGGCAGATGACAAGTGAATCGTGATGGTCATGTAGCAGGTGGGTCATGATGGCAGGTGGTTCCTGAAGATGAGGATTCAGCTTGATGAGGTTCGGTGTTGTCTTTGACTTTGCGTCCCTTTTCCGGGGATTCCATCGGAGACCTCCAGCCACAGTTGTCGTGAGTTTGGCTGTAGAGGTTTGCATCTCGTTGAGTATCCTGTATAGGATGAAGGTCACGCCAAGAGTCAGGGCGGGACCAATGACGGTGGAGATGCACTGTGCAGTGTCGGCAGCAGTCCAGGCTCGGACCGCAGATGACTGGTTCAGAATGGGCTGTCGAGACAGTGCTTGTAGGGCTGTGTCGACAGGAGTAATGTCAATGTGTTGGGTGGTACCTTTCAGTACTTGGTCAAGCAGGTTGGCACGGGTGGCGGTGTCATGCTGGTCATAGGTCAGCGTAGCTGAGCACACAGGAGTATTGACGAGCCATCTGTTACCCACAATCTCTGCTTGTGTTTCTGTGATTTGTGTACGAGGCTTGGCTTCGGCAGGGCAGCGCGTATCGCTGACCCAGGGTTGCAACTCGCAGATTCCTTCAGAGTTGTGTCTGAGGAAGGGTTTGCTAAGGCAGAGATAATGAATGTCTTTGGACAAAGCACACATGTGCATGTTTGGGGCCAGGTACAGCTGTGTGTCACTGTCGTGGTAGGCCACCACATTTGGAATGTGTGTTTTGGTGTGGGTGTTGCTTTTCCACATCCTGACACTGACAATGTCTTTAGGTCTGTAGACTTGGCTTGACTCACTGATGAGTTGGTTCAGGAGCACGTTCACTTCTCTCTGTTTGGGGTTGACGTGCCGTAGGAAGGCGCTATCCAGAGAGTTGGCCAGGTGCATTCGTAGCAGGTCAGCTGGCATGGTGATGGCGTAAGACAGCACAGTTAACACAAGGCTTAAGGGTATCATTTTTGGTGGGGTTTTACTCGTGGTTAGGCTGTCTTTGGAGGAGCTAACCTCCCACAGCATGTCTGTTGTTAATGCTGTAAACAGCTGAGTCTGGGTAAAGTTCTTCTGGAAGACAGTAAACAGTGGTTTCAAGGAGTTTACAGTCTGGTTCGCTGCATTGACACTGGACATAACAATGTTAAACATTCTGGTGGCAGCAGCGGCTCTAAGCAAAGCTCCCGGGAACTGTTTGGAGCGGTGGTGGTGTCCACTTAACTCCATTTGTGTAACAGTCACTTTCTCATGTTGGCTGAACAGGGAGTCCTCTCTCCATCGGAACCTTGTACAGCTGTATTCGGTTACAGTGCTGGGGTAGTGTGCCCTGTCATCGGTAGTCAGGAGTCTCAGCGGTTTTCTCGGTGGCAGCTGTCCTCTCTTTGGCTGACAGCACGGCACGGCAAACCACAGCAACATCCTGGTACAGATAATAGGGAGAGAGAGAGAGAAAGGGGAGAAAGAAACAAACAAGGGCTGTCTTTGGTTGGACAGGGCAGCCTCTTTGCTTAGTGGGCGGCGACTGGGTTTAGCTCGCCCTCGCCCATGTTTTGCCACATCTTGCTTCTGGCATGACGCTTGACTCAGTGTTTTGTCAGTGGCTCTGGTGCTGCGTGGTGCAGCACATGCTGCTTCATGGAAATATATTGGCCTTATCCCCCTTTTGCTCCGTGGTATTACAAGCCCTGGCATTGTGATGTCAGACGGTGCACAACCCACAATATTGTTCTGTGCACACAGCATGGTTTGTGTATCATGTAGTGGTCTGGGGCTTTGGTTGCCAGTGACAGTAGACTGGTTGCCAGTGACAGTAGACTGGCTGCCAGTGACAGTAGACTGGTTGCCAGGGTGGATGGAGGGGTCTGAGAGGGGGTAAAGCAAAGTCATTATCGAGTTTTCAGAAGCACGCATGTCCGCTATGTTGGTCTGTGTAGACAACGGAGCCAGCGTAAGTGATTCTGAGGTAGGCAGTTTAGCTAGTAAAGTTCTTATGCTGTGTGTAGTCACTTCAACCTTGAATGTGGGTGGGTGGGTTGGGAGTGACCACAGAATGTTGTTTAGTGTGCCAGTTTTGGCAAGGGTGTGAGTGTGATCTTTAAAGTCCTTGTCTAGACTTGGTAACTTCGAGTGTCCTTTTGCCTTCTTCCAGTACCCGATCACATTGTGTGTTTTTGTGATGTTATCACCTTGCTGGAACAGGTGTTTGTGTTTGACATGCTTGTTGTTTGCAAGTGTGAGTCGGAGTTCTACACATTCAGGTGAGGGTTGGAAGAAACCCAGCGTGTGGTGTAAGGTTTGATCACATTGCAGGTTGAGCCGGACAGCGACCCCTTTGGTGTAAGCTGGTACCACCGTACCCTGTTTGTTGACTAAGGTACAGAGGCATGAACTTAAGCCTGTCGTTAGGGCACTGTACTCATGGCTGGCTGCTGGGGTTCCCGTGACCTCTGTGACCTGACCGTCTGGCTCTGTGGGAGTTCCCGTGACCTCTGCGAACTGACAGTCTGGCTCTAGCAACCTGTGTGGCTGGAGAGAAAGAGGTTCTCGCACTTGAGCAAAGTCTTTTAGCTGTTTGAAGTTCAGAAAAGGGTCAAAGTGTTCTAGCAGGTCTTTGTCAATGAGCAATGTATGAGTGTTCATTGGTGGGACATACATGGGATGTATTAGACTCATCGGAACGATTGTCAGGTGAATGGAAACAACCTGTTCAAACTGGATGTCATCCTGTCTGTACACCTGTACATTCAGTTCATAAGTTTGAGGTGTAAGAGTTCGATCTTGTCTCTTAGCTTCAAATTGGAGTCTTTTGAAAAGGTGAGATGAGATCACCGTCAGGTTTGATCCTGTGTCGATCAGGTCTTTCCTGTTGACTCCTTTTTGGCCCACCCCCTTTTTGACAAGGCTGCCCAGGAATGTTGGCATCAGGGCAGGTGTGACGATCGGTGGGTGGTGAGGACCGGTCTTGTGTAGCTCGCTGCGAAGGCAGGTAGTCAAAACAGCATTTTCTGGTACCTTGTGTTTGTGGTACCTGGTGTGAGGACCTGTGCTGTCTCGTTCAGGGTGTGCAGCTGTTGACTGTGGAGCTTGGGTGTTGTGGTCACTTTGTGCTGTAACAGTTAGCTCTGTGGTCTGTAGATGACGGGCAGTGTTCTGGGTGCTTGGCTCATCTTCCTTGTGAGTTTTCATGTGAAGAAGCACTTTCAGCACCCTCAAGATCTCTGCTGTCTCAGACGTGGCTGCACTGTGTTGCCCTCTGCTGGCTTGGAACGGTATTGACTCTCTGTAAAAATGTATGTGACTGTGGTGTTGTAGGGCGCCATCTAGGGTTAACTCCAAGCAGTGCTCAGAGACAGAGACTTTGGGGTTTTCACAAATAGTCTTTTGCTTGGTGCAAGCTTTGTGGGCTAAGTTCCGTAACTCTTGTGTAGTCCTGTTACGGGGACACGCTGGGACTCTGAGATGAAAACTCCAACTGGCATGTAGGTTTAGGAGGAACAGAGTTTTTAAGTTGAAATCCTGTTCCATACCTGGTTTGTTGCATGCTCCGGCGTAGGCTTTTCGTAGCTGACTACAGAAAGTTTGTGGGTTTTCAAATCGGCCCTGTTTGAGGTCCATAGCAATAAGGAGCCCATGGTCTGAGTTTGGATCAGAGAATTCAAGAATCAAAGTCTGTAGCAGTTGCTGGTAGTACGCTTTGACAGTCTCTGGTTGACGATCCAGAAAGCAATGCACATCACGGCTGGACGTGATTTTTAACAGGTACAATGTGTTCACATCTGTCACGTTGGCGACAGTTTGTAAATGAAAGTCAATGGCTTGTAAAGAAGCATGAACGTCATGTCCTCCTGCAGGATCTGGATTGAATGTTGTAAGATGCTTCTGGCTAGCTTGTGAAGTTCTCTGTGAGCAGTGCAGGGTTTAGTGACATGCGTTCTCTGGAAGGGTTCTCTTCCCTCCGTTGTTGACAGGTGTTCTTGTAAGTTGGCTGGTGATTTCTTGAGCCGTGAGCTTACACCCCCTTTTCCAGCTCTGGGTTCTTGGCTGAAAGGGTTGGAGTGGCGGGCCAGGAGAAGCTTTGTGGTGTGCGTTTCTCCGATGCAGCCACTCTGTAATCTTTGAGATTGTCTCAGTTCTGTGTGAACAGTGTCAAGTTCATCTTGGAGCTCATCTCTCTGCAGAGTAAGCTTGTTGAATTTAGCTCGGGCCGCTTGCAAGTGTGTTTTGCAGGCCCAGGTTTTATAGGCTCTTTCTTTCAGTTCAGTCTCTGCTCTTTTTAGGAGAGCGTCGCCTTGCTGGAGTTTTTTGTTGAGTTCTTTTCTGGCTTCTCTCTCCAGCTGTTCTCTTTGATCTGTGTCGAGGCGAAGATCTTGCAGGGCATTGTGAAGTCTTTCAACTCCTTTCTGTAGCTCTGGATCTGTGTCGTCCTCTTTCTTGCGCTGGTTCTGGGTCTCGAGGATAAGCTGATCAAGATGACTCTGGGTTGGGGCCTGGTCCATCCAGGCCTCCTCCGCAATGTTGCTCCGTTCACTGAGCCGTGCCTGGGCGACGAGAATGTGAACTAGGCTTCCGAAGATCCTGGCGAGTTCTCTGTAGTAGTCGCTTTGGTTTGGATCGCGTGCCATCAGTTCATCTAGCTCGGTGTCTAGTTGCTCTGGGTGCTGCAGGTTACTGGCGTCCTTGGGCAGGAAGGGGGTCGTCACTGCTTTCAACCATGTCGAGAGGTGGCCCCCGTGGACTGCTGGACTGGATGCCTGGAACATCCTGATTCTCTGTCAGCGAGAGAAGCACAGCACACACACACAAAAAGACCAATGCAAGTTCGTTCTACGTTTAACGAGCTATATTCATACGGGCTGTGCCGTTTATGAGAATTTTGGGGCTGACTGATGCAAACAGTCAGACAGTTAAGTAGCCAATTAACTTGGGTCAACGAAGGACCTGAAATGGAGATTTGACAGGCAGTAGCCTAGCGGGTCGTGTGATGACACCGGCTGCTGGTGGTCGCTCTACTATTTAACTTCGTTGGTGGCTCCCAGGTTACTGTCTCTATGTGAAATGAAAGAAACAAATCACAACAAAACAGAGGGTAGAAAAAGATCAAAGTGAAACACAACACTTGAAATGAGATGAAAAACAATAGAAACACAATGTGTTAGTGGGAATAAGGAGGCCTAAGCCTACTGCTAGGTTTTAAGATAGGGCCAACAGGTGAGTGGGCTATCTGGGTAGGAAACCTAGAAATATGGTGTGGCTTAAAGAAGCAAAAGGGTCAGAACACTTAAAATATATCCGGGGGAATATCTAATATTCTGTGGCTTATAATAAGTGGATAGGTTTTATCACTTTTGGTTCACCTGGTTGAATTGAAGTCATTCAGGTGGGAACCAGTGGCTTGGTCAACCTCCCCGGTGCTCCCCAAACACTGAACCGCAGTGTCCCCGGTCCTCCGTTACTCTGGCGTGTCGCCGTCTCGAACGGCTTGTGACTTTTAGCACAACCTTTGGAGTGCCAAAATTGCTGATGTCTCTTGAGACAAGAGGAACCGAGTTTCACTCGCAGCCAGTATCTGTGACACCGGTCGGGCAGCCTTGCTCACTGGAAACCTGAGATGACTGTCCAATCACCGAGGGAGTTCTACAATCAAATACACAAAGGATGAACAAAGGAAACTTAAAGTTAATTAAGGTTTGGTTTGTTTAACATCAATTGAGTAACTATATATGTAGAGAGGAGAGGTAACAGCTTTACCTAATAATAATAAAACAAAACAAAGGAATTATGATAATAATGGTAATTATCAAAATAACCTAAGTCAAAAGAGAGAAGAAAAATAATAAACATCAAATTAAAAAACAGGAATGAAACAAGGGAGAAGGAGTAGCTGGTTTTCACCACAAGGGGGGGGGGGAGTACTGCTTCTCTGTCTTTAACCTGCTGAGCAGAAAACTTAATTCAAATTAAAAATTCAAATCTGGTTTAAATCAAAATTTAAAATAAGCATGTAAGAATTAAAAGGAAAATCTGAATAATATCCTATAATAACCCATGATAGCTTGTAAGTTATCATTAATAATTAGGAAATTAATCAAACAGGGTGAGATTAATCAAAAAGGGTACAAGTGGACATGCAATTCAAACAGAATGGAAAAGACAGAGGTCTGTTAGTCGATTTAACAGGAGACTGCCACTAGATGGCTTACCTTCTAAGTGGGTCAAACCGTAGTTGACCTGACACATCTAGATTTCCACTATTAACAATTACATTTTAATTCAAATCATGTTTGAAACAAACTCAAAGTAAATGTAAACAGTCAAAGGCAGGGAACATTCTTTTGTTTCCCTGTAATAATATTTGCACGAGCAAAGCTGTAAATGCAAGTATTTATCGAGAATTTAGACATCTAATTCAAATACATCAAGGGGAAAGATTAGCAATTAGAGCGCATTATCTGAAACGGCCACGGGATGGCAACTTTGCACTCATGCAAGCTGGAATCAGAAAGCAGGGCGTACCCTGAAATTTCTAACCCACACGTTCCCTCTGGTGTTTAGTTAGCGGAATTACAATTTCAATATGACTTAGAAATTATCTGATCGTTTGTCAGGCTGATTTTCTGCATCAAAAATCACAAGTAACAAACCAAAGGTTTTAATCTCTGAGGTGCTATATTAACATAGGTTGAAGAAGGATCCGTTCACTTCCAAAACACAACTGTAATAAAAACAGGAATTTTCCAACTGTTGACTCCAATAAACATTTATCAAAATAGCACTTATGATTTAAATGTTTTAGGTTTAAAAATCGGGTAGCTAAGCCAATTTTAGACCAGGAGTTTTTATCGTTTATTTTTTTGAATATCATGTGGTTTACCATGAATTCAATAACGATATTTAATAAGCAAGGCCTTTTTAACTGAATCAGAGGAACATCGCTCATGTTCAGATTTACATGTTGCAAATAATAAAATATTTCTTTATCTTTTAATTATTCATATTAAAATGTTCTCACTGTAAAAAGATTTTGGTCTTTCTTAACAGGATACTTTTAACATTACACTGCAGTTTACTTTCATTAAAAATAACAGTAACTATACTGTTAAGTTTCTAGAAATATCTAGCGCGCTGACTGACCAGCTTTTGCCTCAGTCAGTTGAGTGAGTTCGCGTCTTGCGACTTATCTCACAAGTAACATTACATAATTTCATAGCGCACGTGCAGAAATTATTAAAAACCATATACACAGATTGATTGCTCACAAAACGAAGTTTGAAATGCCCGCGTTATCTCCACCAATTCTGTAGCAACAATGAGTTTTACAGAATAATTAACTCAAATGATATATAGGGAATTTGAATAATTAATCAGGAATATGATTAATTTATATCTCAAATGACAGTTACATTAAATTTGATTGATTATGAAAAATAGCTCAATTGCCTATACCAATAACTAATCACAGGGCACTGTAACTTACTCATTAATATGTCAATATTCCATTCTTCATACCAATTATTGTGATATCTCTTACTGTAAATTACTGCAAATCAAACAGTGGTATGTCCAGCAAACCACTGTTGACCTATCAATTTTCAATAAAGTTATCACGCCTTATAATTCAAGGAAAAGTATTCTCTGGCCATGAAAATATTATCCTATCCTTATGATAAATTTAGTTTCTAAATTTAGAGCTTGTAGCTATAGATCAGACATCTCAGTGACTCATAATGTGAGTGGGGTGGAGTCCAAGTCAATCGTCAGTATATGGGTTTTTAATAATTAAACTAGTAATACATCAAACTACAAATCACACAGAGTAAATATGCGTACGACAATACAAACAGTAAGCTTTATACGATACATAACGGAATCCAAATAAAAGAGAGAGAGAGAGAGAGAGAGAGAGAGAAAAAAATAGAATGAGATCACATAAGGAGCTCAGGTATGAAAATCATAGTCAGTAACTTTTGGAAGCCAACAACAAATCAGATCATAGCAACAATTTAAAACAGCATTTAAATCTCCATAGAAAAGTGATACTTGCATGGCCCAGCGCGTGAGCGTGGTCTTTTTGTGACGCTTTGTGTGCTTGTCCTTTTGAAAACAGCGTGCGTGTGCCGGAGGCCATGTGACGTGCGTGCACGCTTCGCTGGATCTTGGCGTGAGCGTGGAGCACGTGGTCCTTTGTTCTGTCCTCGCGCGGTATTTGAAAGGTTCAACAAACAATGTTCCAGAATTCGTCTTCCTTGCGTGTAGAGGCGAATAGTTGAATAAACTTAGTAAAGAAAAGAAAAGAAACAACAAAAACGAAAGCTTCTATAGGAGCCATTAAAATGGCTTTTTCTCTCAGCCCCTGTGCTGAGGGGGGGGGGCTGAAATGAGCGAGGCCTAAAGGCCGCGCGGAAGCAACGTTGGTCGCACAGGAGAGCAGCGTGTCCGAGAACGGAGACGGAGAAGAAGAGCGAGGGCGGACCTTGTTCGGTCGTTCTTATGGCTTGAAATGGTTCACGCCCCTTTTTCGCGTAAACAGCCAATGAAAGTCCGCGATCTGAAGCGGAGGGAACAGTTCCTTTGTCTCTGTGGAGACAACCCCCCTGGAGATCTAGGGCTTGTCCAAATTCCAGGGATTATTCTAGCAAGTTTGTAATTCAGATTACATACATTTTTCATTACTTTGCTCTAGATAAATGGGTCTGTCAGAGCATGACGATCACAAAGATACTAAACATAATATATATATGATCAAAACATGAAGTTACATTCAAATGCAGAATTACACATATTTAAAGATTTGATTAACACATGATAACACTGCAGATAGTCCCAATTTATATGGGAAATTTCTAAATGTACCAAAAGGGTACATTTAGTTATGTTATAAAACATAAAAACAGAAAGTTAATGAATACATTCCATAGAATGCATTGTTCAAAAGGAACCAGTGATTTGGCTTCTCTCCTGTCCTGTGAGTCCAGGGTGGTCGTAAAGTTTTACGACCTGCAGGGGTGGGGGTTGCAGAAACATAGCTCTCTTTGAGGAAGTTAAAATGAGGAGAGACATTTCCTAAAGTGTAAGCTTAGCAATTTATACTCTTCACATAACAAGGATTAACCATTTTATGCAATCCATAAAAATATTTAAAATACATATTAATAATAAAATGAAAGTAAGGAACTTATACGAAAGGTTTCCTTTGTCTCCAGTGTGTTGGAGGAATTTGGGTTGGGGGTTTTCATTTCTTCTTTGAGGCTCGCCCACGTGACTCTGGAATTTCTTGTCGTAAAATAATTTAAGTCCAGCCAGGCTGGCGCCAGCCCCAGGCATTTAGTGCAAAAAGAGTTTCATTTGGAAAATCTGAATTAAACACATGAATCGATGATCTGCATATCCGTTACACTGACAACCACCAGTTGAGTCCATGATTCAGTGAGTTCCTTATAAGGAAATATATTTGTTACCACCTAGTAATTTAAATGTATTATTTATTGCTTTAAAATGAACACATATATTTATCATCAGGGGAAGAGACAGTCTGGGCAGCAGCAACAAGACAACTATTACAAGTAGAGATGGGTTTCAAGAACTGGTACTAATTTGGTTCCTGACTTGTTCGGTACTGAAAACATTTACATAAGTTACAGGATCAATAGTGCTGCTATCAGTATTCTTGTAACATTGATTCATTACCCTTTAGACACAACCACATATCCTCCAAATCATCTCTGCCTGGATGGCAGCAAGGATCCAGGATCAAGAGATCATTCTTCATGGAGACTGTTCCACAGGAAGCAGTTTCTCCTGCGTGAAAAACTAAACCTGGTTGTTTCAGCATCACTCAGGCAAGACTAAATACTTTTAAATTGATTTCAGTTGGTTATGTGTTTCAGGTCATCCTGACCATTCTGCTGTCCTGGATGTAAGTTCGTGCAGGAACTACATTTCTCGTTGTTGAAAGATTTGTGCAGCGGTATCCAGACATATAACGCCCCATCACACGGGGCGTCAACGCCTCTCGTTTACTTTTAAATGAAGTGACGTCAAGGATGGTGAAATTAATTCTAGAAATTAATTCTAAATAGAAGTTGAAGACTTCTCAAGTGCCAATGCAGCCGTCCTCCAGTCAGAACATCTTATACAAATACCCAAGCGCAGACGCAAGCCAATCAAGTGCATGCAATACCAGAAAACTAATGTGATTGGCTGTCACTATGAGAAGAGACAGTAATTCTAATCCGATATCAGTGTTGTTTTTTGCAAAAAAAATTTTTAAATCAATGTAGAATTTTCTATACTTCTGTGTAGGGATGTCAATTTTCAATCATTTCCATGATTGATCGTCGTTTAAATTAATGATCAAATAATCGATTAATCGTTAACCTTAATGCTGCAAAGTCTATTGCAGTAACACCCAGTCACTGGTATGACAGGATGTGCAAAAGTGTGTGTGTGTGTGTGTGTGTGTGTGTATATGTGTGTGTGTGTGTGTGTGTGTGTGTGTATATATATATATATATATATATATATATATATATATATATATATATATATATATATATATATATAAACTGTAAAATATA